>NC_061120.1:102038301-102147711 GCF_002878395.1 Capsicum annuum | reverse complement strand
GGTTTTCAAGAGGTTAGTCAATTTGGGATTTCAAGGGTGATTTCTCTTTGTACATCTTACTATTTCAGGCATGTGACTCTTCCCTCATTGTTAATTTGTTAAAAACATATGTGTAAAGTGTTGTCCATATGAAATTATTTTGGATTTGATTTTAATGCGTATTGTTGAACAATGTTTTCCTATAATTTAATTATGATTATTCATGCTTTAAATATAGTTTTGAACTTATAGGTGCATGGGTATGGTGAATGAACTAGGGAATTGTGATTTTTTCAAACTTGTGTCTTTTGAAGTGGTTATGACCCCGACCCTATAGTGTGAAATTTTTTTTGAGTTATGAGAAAGGTGGGAATTTGTAAAATTGAACTAGTCTTAAACTATTGCATGATTTAAAGAGGCATTTGAAACACAATGGTATGATTTAATGAACAAAGGGAGTCGGTGTCCCCTACCTTGTATTAATGAACAAAGGGAGTTATTTTCCTTAAGTAAATGGAAAATTATTTTGGTATGTTTTTATTACCTTGCAAGTGTAGTTGGTATGACGATACCAACAATGTATGCCTTAATGTGAAATATGGTTCATAATTGAGATAGTGTGATAAATGTTTTAATTGGGCTCAAATAAGGGTTGTGTAACTGTGTCATGAAAGTAGAGGTTTGGGTGACCAACATTGGAAACTACATTTGCCAACGTGGAGGTCAAAGTGACCAGGGAGGTTCGAGCCTCTCTCATTATTGTTAATTCATGAATAGAGAGGTTCGAGTCCCCTGCAAATCATTATATGATCAGGTTCTTAAGTCACCTTTGTATATGTTGGGAGATTTGAGTCCCCCATGTGCATATACATGAGATTATTCTCCAGTTCGTGCGGCTACACACACTGGAGCTTGACCAGGGGGTGAGAGATGGGGCCTATATAGCCCATGGGTACAATTATATGATGGTTGAGCTACACAATCTAGGTTAAGGTTAAAAGTACATACTAAACCTTATTCCCTTTCCTAACATGGAATATATTTGTATATATATATATATATGTATGTATGTATTTGTATATGGTAATGTGCATTGGATGACTTGGTTGAATTGATGACATTATTTAATCTTTATCTTTGAGTGTATCCCCACGCGATATAGATTTGGCCATACTTCTACTTTTCCTGCTCAGTGATTTTGGATTGATCGAGAGTTAACTTGAAGTGGTGAGATTTCATGCTTCAAAAGGATACATTTTAGTATAATATTTTTATGTTTAGTTGTTGACTATTGGATACTATTTTTGGCTATAGTCGGGGGCAGGTCTCAACACTTTATTAATATTTGGTTTGGTAGAGGCATTGTCAGACTACTATAGACTTAGGATATTTTGGTTTTTTGTTGGTTTTGTCATACACATATCATAACATCTTTAATTTCAAGTTCTCTTATCTTGTTATATGTTCGATTTCATTCTACATAGATGTAAGGTGGTCTACAGTTTAGATGTTGGGGGTGGTTTTTGGTCCTTGTTGAACTTGAGATACTCGTCATGACCAAGCATTGGTTTGGGTTGTGTGAAGGTGGTATTAGAGTCTAGGTTCATGGTTAATTAGGTGTCTAATGCACTGTGAAGCACGATACTTTCGATGTTTAAAATAATGAAATTATGCTTGGACTTAGGATATTTTAGAAAATATGATGTGGTTTGGTGTTTGTTATAGGTAAAATAGGTAAATAAAAGGCTTGGAATGAAAATGGAAGAAAAAGACTTGAAACGAATGAAGTATGCAAATAATACTAGTCACCTTATGAGTCATCAACACATCATACAACTCATAGGTTGACTCGTAATCATAACAAAACCAAAGTCCAAGAAGAAATGCTAAGTAAAGAAAAGATACAACTCAGTCATACGAGTTGTAAGATCAAGATATGAGTCATGAAAAGAAACTTCGTAAAAAACATAAGCCAAAGTTAGATTCAGAGTTGAAGTCATAAAAGAAGATGAGTCAAAAGTCTGAGTATGACTCATATGATCCAACCGTAAGCATATTGGTGTCCAAATCATGGAAAGACAAATGCCTAGGTAGTAATGAGTGAAGGCTACAAGTTGTATGGTAAAGGTACGACTCATGAGCATGAGTCGTAAAGATAAAAGAAACCTGGAGCCCTAGAAGATCAGACACTGGAGAACATACGAGAGGCCCAGTACGACTCGTAAGAAAACATTAAGAGTGGATGAAAAAGTCATACCTTGTGCCGACTTAATTTTACTTTTTCATTTTAATTAGAATTATTAGGTTATTTTGAGAAACTATATATACCCTAGGGTTTATGTTTTATTAGGTTACTCTTTCAGACATTCTTTGATACGCTATTACATATTCTTACATTATTCTTGAGATTTTTGGGTTGTTATTCAATTAAAGATTTTAGATTTTATTCTTCTTATTCTTGTGTAATCAATTACAAGAATTATTTATTGATTATCATGGATTATTGCATGAACATGAGCAACAAATTTCCCTGACTAGGGTTGTGGGAACCTTGGTGGATTAGCTACGTAAAGGAAGTGGGAGATTCATTTATTCATACATAACTGCATGTATCTTAATCTTCTTTACATCAATTGTCCTCAGAGCAATTGCAGAAGCTCAAGGATTTCCTATATTCAATAACATCTTCACAAGGGAGTTTAAGATTAGGAAAAGAGGATTAAGACAATAATTTGAGATTCACATCCATTTTATTATTCCATCATCTTATCTAACCAGCTTGAGACTCAAAAGGTAAAAGTTGAACTGAAGTCATAGACAAGTATCAACAAGGAGATGCCATAATATTCACAAGGTAAAAGGGTGAAATTTATCAACACATTCACAAGAAGGTTGATAATACATATCTTGTTGACTTTACATACAGAGTAGAAGAATAGGTGGGTTAAACATGAGAAATTTACGGAGTTGAGAAGCCAGGGGGAATACAGTCCTAGTGTTCATCTTCTATTGTTTAGAAACTCAAAGCATTCAAGTTTGGTTACTACATACGATTGATTTCAAATCACCCATTTACTTTTCTACACTGCTCGTAGATTTCAGCAAGTTAAGCAACTGTTCAACATTTTTCCTGTAGGATTGATCCCACCTAGTTGGGTTACTATATTTGGCATCAATCGTAACATACTTATTTGGAGGTTAGTTTTGGGTGACATCAAATTTTGGCGTCGTTGCTGGGGAAGACAGTTTGAGCAGTTAATTGAATTAGTGAAGTTTGTGGGTTTTATTTTCTGTTCTAGATTTTTCATACGCCTTTGTATGTCAAACACTAGGAGAAAAGGCAATCCCTTAATCCCTTTTGATCCAGAGCCAGAATAATCCTTCAAACACCATAAAAAATGTAAGAACAAATTCATGACGATGTTCCTGCTGGGGTTTGAAATCCTCATTCCTCTAGCTTTCCCCCAATGTGAAGTTTGATATTACTAGAGCTATGATCCAGTTTTTGAATTTGAAGGGTGTGTTTTTGGGATCAGCTACTGATGATGCGAATATGCATCTTTCTAATTTTACTCGGGTCTGCACGTTATATACTATTTTAGGGGTGGATCAGAAACCTTTGAGGTTGAGGTTGCTCCCATTTTCATTGACAGGTGGAGCATCACTATGGTTAGGGGAACTTCTAAGAGGTTCAATCACTACTTGGTATGAGTTGCAGAGACAGTTTTGGAATAAATTTTCCCCCTACAAGGATGCTGCAATTAAAATATGAAATTTATAATTTCAGATAGTTAACTGCAGAATCCATGTATGAGGCATGGTTCAGATTTAAGAAGAAGCTGAGCATTGCACCTAATTATAGAATCACAGGGTCCAATTTGTTAGAAATCCTCTATAGATAACTGAATATAAGTTTGAGAGTAATGGCAGATACAATTTTGGGAGGTGCATTTATGCATCTTTTGTAGGGTACTGGGAAAGATATGCTAGATGATATTTCGATAACTAATCGAGGATGGCATACTACAGATTCTGAGTATGGTGCAGGTACATTTTCTATTAGAGAAGCTAATGATTATGGAGCTAGTCAAGATTTGGTAGCGCAATAGGTTGCACAGCGTCGGACAGATATTGGGATGCTTACAAAACAATTTTCAAAACTGAGTGCTGAGAAAGTGAATACAGTTGCGGCAGAGGGAACTACTTCTAGGATTGTTAAGACTGAATCTGAAGAGGAAGTAAAATATCTTGATCATTGATTTCTCCTAAAAATACAACTCAATTAAAAGTATAATGCAGTCGATTGCAAATATAATACCCCAACAATGTTGGGGTTGATCCCACAGGGTAAACGTGAATAATTTCTTGCTTTGATGTAATCCATGAGCTGTACAGAAAAGTAAATGGGGGGATTTTTAGTATCAATTATAAGTAGTAACAAAATCTTAAGTGTTGTTGAGTTATAATCAATATGAGATGAACACTAGGCTTGTGTCCCCCCTGGCTTATTTACTTCATAAATTTCTTATGATCAACCCAACAGTTCTATTATTCTGTATAAAAAGCCTACAAGATAAGTCTTATCAACTGTCGGGTAAGTTTGAAGATAAATTTCACCCTTTACCGGGTAAGTCTCAAGGTGTTGCCTTGTTGTCCCTTGCTACGGACTCAGTAAGACTTGTTGGGGTAGGCTCACATGATACGATGAGATATAGGGACTAAAAGATGGAGGTAGATATCCCAAAGCATTGTCTTAATCTTCTTTTCCTAATAACAAACTTCTTGGTTATTGAATGGATGCAAATACAGGCTATCTCAAGCCTTTGCAGTTTCTATGAGATTAATTATGGAGAAGAAGAATTAAGATACATGCAAAAACCCTAGAATAATTGAGTCTCACACCTTCTCTCCGTAGCTAATCCACCAGGGATCCCACAATCCTAGCTAAGGAGATTAGCCACTCATATTTGTGTAGGAAATCATGATTATTAATGAAGAATACATAAAATCAATTTGTACAAGAATAAGATGAATAAACTCCAAAGTCTTTAATTGAATAAACCCTAAAATCTCAAGAATAATTGTAAAAGTATTGTAATAATATGTAAAATCATGTAAAAGGGCATTCAAAAGTGTAACCTAATAAAAGATAAACCCTAGGATATTTATAGTATCTCAAAATAACATCAAAATCCTATTGAAAATGGAAAAGGTAAAGTTAAGTCGGCAGTCGATATGACTCGGTCTTTACTCGTATCATATCAATATGAGTCATTCATACCCCGCCTTATCGTATTTGTTCCAGTGTCTGACCTTCCCATGGCTTCAACTTTCTATTCAGAATACGATATCTCTATACAAGTCGTTCCTTAGTGTACGACTCGTGTCCTCAACTCGTATACACCTGGGACTTTAGTTATTCTCAGCTTTGAACACTGTTTTGTATACGACATATCAATATAAGTCATACTTAGATTTTCGAATTGTATTCTTATGACACTTCAAATCCTGGATGGTAGCTCAAGTTTTGTTATGCTTATGATTTTTGTATACGTCTTGTATCCTTGCTTACGACTGGGATACTTGAGTCATATCATCCTCATACTTGGCTCCTTCATTTGGCTTTTGGTTCTGTTACTCATATGATTCAGCATACGAGTCATATTGACTTGGTACGACTCATGAGCTAACTTGTATACTGATTAGAGATGGTCTTTTTGTTCTCTTTTTGTTCAAATACTATTGTAGACCTGTTTTACCTGCAATTTACACCAAAGTGCATCATATCCAACTAAATACCCTAACTTCACACATAAATTCATGATTTTAAGCACCGAAAGTTTCATTTTTCCATGCCACATCAATCTTTGGTTGGCATATTTTTTAGCCCAACGGCAAGGGAATTAAGGTCGAAACTATTACAATGATAGATATAGCTATAAAAGTAGAGAAAAAGCTGGTGATTGGTAGTGTAAAGATGATTATAAGGAGAAGAGTGACAGGTATGTTCCACCATGTGGTCGTAGTTCAAAATCTAGAATAGAGGCACTTTTGTAAAAACAAGTCAAAGGACAAGAAAGTCAAAAAAGTTGTCTTAAGGAGATTAAGGCAGATCTGTCAGGGCTAAATCAAAAAATTGAGTCACACGCTACCACAATCAAATAGTTGGAGCAACAATTTTGTCAGATATCAGCCACAGTAAGTCAAAGGCAGCCTATCACTCTCCCTATTAACACAGTGGTAAATCTAAAAAATGATAGTCACTACCATGCCATTACCACTCAGAGTAGTAAAACCACCATGGATCCGTCTGTACCCACTGTAGATGAACAAAAGAATGGTGATGATTCTATAGATGTGGAGAGTAGTAGAAAGTAATATAAATGAAAAGAAATGGTTGAGGAGCCTATTTTGAAGTCCATATTGAGACCCCACCCTCTTTTTCCTCAAAGGCTAAAAAAGAAACAAGAAGAGGGAAAGTATCAAATTTTTTTTTATCTATGTTGAAAGAGCTACTAGTCAACATCCCCCTTGTAGAGGAATTATTACAAATCCCGAGATATGCAAAATTCATGAAGGATCAAATAACCAAGAAGAGGTCAGTCAGTTATGAGCCAGGTGACAATATTCATCACTGCAGTGTTGTAGCCCCTAGATCATTGGTAGATAAAAAGGAGGATCCTGGTGCTTTCACCATTCCTTGTACCATTGGATCTTTCAACTTCACTCGAGCATTATGTGATTTGGGTGCTAGTATCAAAATCATGACATTATAAGTATTTAAGCAGTTGGGGTTGGGACGTCCCAAACCAATAACTATGAGACTAGCAATGATAGATAGGACAATAAAAAAGCCAGTTAATATATTCTACATGATGTATTGGTGAAGATGGCTTCTTTCATATTTCCTTCTAATTTTGTGATATTAGACTATGAAGTGGAATTTGAAGACCTAATTATTTAGGGAATACCATTTTGGCTACAGGAAGGACATTGATTGATTTGGAGCTAGGACATCTAATGCTGAGAATCAATGATGAATAAGTGATATTTGATGTATGACTCAAGAGTACTTTCGACTTCGTCTCTTCCTATTCTCACTAAGGAGTGAAGCATTATTATGGTTTTGGACACTCCCTATGACTCCGCTCACTTCATGGAAGGAGTATACAAATGAGTTTTAGATCAATAATCCTCTCCATCCAAGGTGTGTCACCCGAGATATGAAATCATGAACAAAGTCAAAGAGAAGGAGAGCCACTTCATAAAGCATAGGAGAGATTTCATAGCAAGTTAGCCAAATGCCTAAACCACGAGATTCTGGGGAAGACACTTCTCCAAATATTCTATCAGGCACTAGATCTTTTGAACCAAATGGTGGTAAACGATACGGCGAAAGGTTCTCTGTTAAATTTGAACTTTCATGCAACTACAAAATTGTTGAGAGAGGTAACTAACACAATAGGGAATGGTACACCCGAGACATCAACATTTCAACTAGCCCTCCACCTAAGCCCATGATTAGTAAAGCACAAAGAAAGTGAAAGGAGGATCAAGACCAAACCATGGAAAAGATCTTTACCCAACTTGAGCTCCTAACAAAGTATGCCACAGGTGCACCCGTGAAAATGGCAAACCCCATGACTAGGGGTGTTCAAGGTTTGGTTAAAAACCAAACCGAACCGCGATCCAAACCAAACTGATTAAAAAATCTAATATTTGGCTTAGTTTGGTTTGGTTTTGAATTTTAAAAAACCGATACTAATTTGGTTTGATTGGGTTTTACTCTAAAATAACCGACAAAATAACCAAACCAAACAAATATATATATATATATATATGTTACATTATATATTTTAATCATGATTTAACTTTAGTCATAATACATTCAGTCATATGTCTTCATCCAGTTGACAGTACCTTATGAGATTCTAAATGAATTTCGTACTTTGAATGACAAATGATACTAATTTTGAAAATAATATCTTGTTGTATATTGAAATTTATAGCTAAGATTCATTAGACTATAGAAAATCACTAATTTTAACTTTCTTTTTGAACCTTTTCGAGCAAGAAGTTTATGTGTTCATATTTTGCGGGGTTTATCATATCATTCTGTTAAATTAGCATTTAAATATTTTTTTAGAAGCATTCATATGGTGTTGTTCATGGCTTTGCCGAAGTATAACACTCAGTTGACATCTTAGTTTCAAGGTTGAGATACAACACTCATTTGACATCTCATATGTTAGATTGGATTTGTTTTTTAGATCTTCAGCTTTTATCATTAGCTAAAGTTATAAATCAAAAAAACTGAACCAAACCGAACTAAACCGACAAGAACCAAACCGATGGTTATTTTTTTGTTTGGTTTGGTTTGGTTTTATAAATTTGAAAACTGACTAAGTTGGTTTGGTCCAACCCATCAACACCCCTACCCATGACACCAAGAGCCCATTATGACGATGATGAAGCTAGGAGAATGGAGAAAGAAATTTTGTACCTAGCTAACCACTTTGGGGGTTCTCATTCGGCCTATCGTAGGCATGGTAGGAATCAAGGTTGGATAAGTCATGGTAGTGGTCAATTTTGGAGAGATTAGGAACATAAGTATTGCTATTTCGTGCCTTACTATGATCGGGATTCTAACAAAGAGTCATGCTCTATTAATGCCGATAGAGGTAGAACAGAGGATCTCCTTGCAAGAATTTTGGACAAGGTTGAAGGAACCAACAAAATGGTCTATGAATTAAAAGAGGACTTTATTTCACTCTCTAAAACTGTGGTCTCCCATTCGGTCTCTATTAAAGAATTGGAAAATCAAATAGGACTAGTCTACAAACGTCTAGATGTTAATCCTAAGGGGGGCTCCACTAGTGGAACAATCTCGAACCTACACAATGATGATCAAATCTTGATAATGTATGCAGAGAGAAAAATACAAAGAAAGAGCATATGACATAGGACTTGGGCAGCAAGATGCCCAACGCTCGATCAAAAGAGAAGTTGTCCCAAAGTCTAATCGACAAAGAGAAGAAAGAGATGGAAAACATTATTGGAAGGTTAATTGATGAAGGGGAGTTTGATAAGTGGGGTCCTGTGGACCTTTCTTGACAAATTGACACATGCCAACGTCATTCCATGATGATAACTAAGACACTATATGGGAGGCAACCCACAAATGCCACAAGGATAGATCGTATCCTTTTTAGCATTTTTATAGTACTGATGTTAGATTTTGCATATGAATAATTCATGAATGTGTGACACTATGGAGTGCTTGGCATAAGCATAGAAAGTAAAAAGTGTGCATAATTTAGGATGAAAACCAATCAAAGGATTAATGAACACAATTGAGTATAAAAGATGGATAAAGGTAAAATAGAGGACCAAAAATTCCCTCGATTATACCAACCATGGTCCCCATGCATGATTACAGTTACTCACCTGTCCACGATCGCGTTCAGTCAGCTGCGATCGCAGACACAGAAGCCAGTTGATTTACCTACTGCCTCCCTAATTTCCTTACACTCTTGCTCAAGTTCTTATATGTAGGAATGGTCTAATCTCAAGACAAATAGTAATGGTGGAAAATCTAAAAAGGATAGAGATCTTTGATGGAGTTTTAGGGAGTACCTTTATCTCTTTATTATCTTTGATTGATGATGTAGTAGGAACACTGCTACATTTTTAGTTGGGGGTGTTTTGTTTCCTTATTCATTTCATTTAGACTTATAATTAGTGATAGTGCTTCACACTTTTCTATTCTTTTGGAAAATTCTTAGCATGATTTTTATTTGGGTTATAATATTCGGGCATTCTGATGGAGCTCACATTTGTATAGATTAAGTATCTTGTTTGTAGTTTTCTATTTTATTCTAAATTTTAGTAGATGAGCTTTGCCTTTGTGATTGGTTTTCTAACCATAGATGCGGGGGAATTGTGAGTACCCGTAGCATCAAGTTTATAAAATGCAAGAGAAATTTGAGTACCCGTAGCATTGATAATTTGGGGTTGCATTATGATCCATTGGTGAAGTTTGAGTAACCATGTGGTGGGTCATCCACACTTTGAATTCTAATGTAAGATGATAGATTGTATGATTTCCATGATTAGCAAATTATATGTGGTGCGGATGCAAAAACAAACAGCCTCATCCATCTAAAATTTTTAAAAAATTTGAAGACATGTATATGGGAAACTTTATGACGAAATTTTTCTCTCTTCCTATGACTCCAAAAGTTGATTTTAGAAAAACAGTGAATACTCCATCTTTTTCTCGAGCAGGTAGAACCATTGAATCCTCTTGACAACATTCGCATGCCATGTGTGTAAGGTTAATTGTCTCTTTCTCATGTGTAACTATCTAGAACTTGCCCCTTTACTCTTTTAAATCTAATTTTTGACTATGCTTGGTTGGTAAAATAATCATCGAACATCTTGTGATTTTGGAAGTTCTCTTTAGCCTAAAGAGCCTACCAATACGTAAGATTTACCCTAGTCACCCTCTTCAAGCCTTCAGACTTTTCTTTGGCAAACGCATTACAAGCCGTGACTCTTCTATTCATACACTCTTAAACCCTTTCCTCCTTGAACTTAAGAATACAAATTGAAGCTAAAATCCTAACTTCGGGGTGGTGGAAAGAGAACAAAGTATAGTTGGGCCACGAAGCCTTGAGAAGGTTCTAACAATCTTAAGAAAGTGAAGTTTTTTGGATTTGAATAAAGAAAAGATCCCATAAAGGAAAGAGAGGCTTTATCTATGCACAAAAATTATAGAAGAAGAGAAAAAGAGGAAAGTAGGAAGACCAAGAAAAAGCAAAGAGTGGGCAAAATAGTAAAATGAAAAGAATTGGCAATAAGTGAAGCATGAAAAGAGTGTGATGTAGAACTTCAAGAAGGGTGTAGCCTCATATTTCGAAGTTGATCTCTTACCCTGCCCTAAACCTATATTACAAGCTCAACAAGCCCTTTGTGATTTCCAACCAAGTGTAGTCATTATAGTGGTGATTGAAAATAGAGGCAAGCCTATGGCATGGTACTTTTTAACATGGAAAATTTCTTGAGAGTGAGTGGTTTCACATAAAATTCCTTGTTACATGATTGTTAGCTAGGTGTGTGAATTTCTTCTTTCTTGTGGGAGGCATATGAACTAGTTGAGGTGGGTGATTTTGTTATCTTTTGCACAATGAGATAATCGGAAGTATTGCATGTTTGAAGTCAATATGTGAGTCATTTCTAGAGCGTTAGTAGTTGTTACATGGTAGCTCCTCGAAGTCTATTTCATCCTCTATTTTTCCATTTTATGATGAGAGGAGTTGTTAAATTCCTATTCACCTATTTGTAAAAAGCTTTTGTGGTAGCGATCTAGTTTGAGTCTTCATGATCATTACATGATAGAGAGATGGCATACATATGAAATTGTCTCATAGTGAGTGGTAGTGTTGCTTGAGGACAAGCAAGGTCTTAAGTTGGGGGTGTTGATGGGTGGTGAGCTTACCACTCTTTTACACTAATTTTCTATGCATATTACCCTATTTTGAATGAATAAATGAGACAAAATATATGGATAGATGCATTAATATCTACTTTTTGTAGGCATTAAGATGAGGAGACTAAAAGATATGGATTGGATCTAAAACTGATAAAAAGGGAGCAAGAAAAATATAGCTGAAGGCCTGGACTACATCAGCCTTGGTTACAGCTACCGCTGTCATGGTTAGTAAAGAAGGTTAGAGCAATCTGGTCACAACACATAACCATAGTCACGTGGTCATGATCGCGGTTGTGGATAGCCGTGCGCAATCATGGTTAAGCAAAAATATGCCCAAAGGTAGATCTATAAAAGTACTTGGACGCATCCCAAGCCATATTTAAGTTAAAAACCCTTCCTATTTAGGATATCTTAGCTCATAAGATATCTTGGAATTCAAAACTTGAAACCCTAATCTTGGGCAAGTATGTAATTAACTTTGAATGCTAAATTTCTTAGACTTTTTGTGAAGAATGAATTCGTTGGATAATCCTTATGGTATATCTCTCTTTACTTTCTTCATGAGTAGCTAAATAATTTAGACTTAGGATTATGTTGAACTAGGGTATAATTGTGTGTAGGTGTTGTTGTGTTTGCATGAATTTTAGTTGTTGAGTATGGATTCCACCATTGCTTGAGATTACGAGTTGGAATTTGAAGGGTGAAAACCCTAAACTCTAAAAATCCTCTGTCATTCTCAAAAGAGGGATGAAAGTGAATATTAGGTAACCCATAACATCCTCGAAAGAAGGTTATAAGGGGATAAATCAATGATGGATAATTGAGCCTATGGTTTACTACCTTTTTCAATCTTAGAAATAAGTGTATTAGGAGTGTAAATCATGTAACGAGCATCATCCTAGAAACATGGATGCTTGATTGAGGTCTTGGGTGATTATGAAAATGTGTACACTTGTTAGGCGCTCAAAAGAGCCAACAAATGAAATCGTTGTGGTTTTGTTGAAAGATTGAACTCAATGAACTTCTACCTAGACTATTCTTTAGTTAATAACTAAACTTCATGACATACCAATATCAACACACAAGCATGACCTCTAGGTAGACACAATCCCAAGATTTTCCTAAAATCTTGAATTCTAAGTACAAGTTTAATTTACCAAGTTCTTATTAAAGTTGGCTGTGAAGAATTCTCAAGCTAATTTCTTATTTTATTTCAAATGTCATTTTTGTTAATATTTCAGGTAATCTCTTTGTAATTTGAGCACCCATAGGGTTTGAAGTCTATAGTTCACTTCTCGAGATTCGACCTCAATTCCATTTGAGTTACTTGACAATGACTACCTCACCGCTAATTATGGGAATGAGTTAAGCATTATCAAAATGACTCTATTAACGGGGATCGAACTTGGGTCACTCGTGTGACAGATGTGAATAAGTGCAATTTTAGTATTATAACACTATTTTAAGCTCATTTCTAGCTACATGTCCCAAGCCTACAATAACAGTGAATATAAAGGGGTTTGAGGCTACATACCAGGTAACTGATGCAAAAGGTTTGAAATAAACCCTTGGATACTCTTGAGAGGCCATAAACTTGAGAGAAATTATGAGAAAATTTGAAAATAAGGTGCATGGGTGCATGACATTCAGATGGTCTTTTTAATTTGAGTTAACCGCAATCACGGTCCAAGTTATGCGATTGCTGTCACATGGTCTCCCAATCGCGGAGGCATGGATTGTGGTTGCAGTAACTGAGACCAATCATCCGGGTTTCTTGCACTTCTTTTTCAATTCAAGCATGCCAATTTCACACATTCCCTTTTAAAATCACTTAGCACTACGCTCCATAGATTATGCATGAAATAAAACAAAACAAGAAAGAAGTCTACTCTAACAGCACAAATCTAAAGGATATGTGCCACGTTTTGTGGTTTGATAGGTTGCCTCCCATCGAGCGCTTAGTTTAACGTCATATCACGATGCTTTCACTCCTTTATTTTATGTCTCCATTTAGAAAATTTGAATCTCCGTCCCAACTTTTGCTCAATATGCAATGAGTGGTAGAGGGCTAGAAAATTTAAATTTTCTAAGAGAGAACTTAGAAGAGGAGGTAAAATGGCAAGAAAGCTTTGATCTTGCCATTTTGAAGACTTAAACCTTTTACCCAACTTCACATCGATCTTCTGAATTGGATCCACGGGTAAAAGAGTCTGCATTAATAAGCCATTTCTTGTACTTCAAAAGTTGAGCATCTTGACCTTTGATGGATGGGATTCCATGTGCTCCTTTGAATGACAAACTCTGAAATATATGAGTTGTACTTCACCTTCCCACAATCCTCCATTTGGTCAAAAGAATGGATCCTCATCACATCCCCTAAGCATAATGTTTAAAAGTGGTTAGAACAAGGTTCAACCCCTAATTTTGGGTTAGCCACCTCCAAAGCATACTCACCCCTAAATGAGCTAGAGTCATCATAACAGGTTTTCTTTGATTCTTCTCTTGACTCTAAGATCATTTATTTTATTTTGGCTTCTTCTTCCTCATATGAGTTGGATTGTTGGGAAGCTGCCGAGGATTCTTTGCTACTAAGCTCATCATCATAGCTTTTCTTCTCTTCTTGACATATCTCCTCTTGGGGAATTAGCATGGTAATGATAGTTCCAAGCTTTTCTTTTTTGCTCATTTCCCCTATCTTGACATTTTTTCATCCCAATGCCTCTTGTTGTAAAGCTTGTACATTCTTCCCCGTTGTATCCACCCAATCTAAAATAGTTTGAAGTATTGCTCCAAGACTAGTGGATCCGGTATGTTGCTCTTTCTCCTCTTCATTAGAAGACCTGTCAAACTTATACGAGAACTAGAAACTTAGTTAGTATGATGGAGGGAGGGGGCATGTGGACAATCAATCCAATGTCCATTTAGACCACTACATAAAGAACACCTATACTCAGGTTTCCAACTACCAACATCATATTTGTTAGAATATGCCATAGAGAAAATAAAAATAAAAATAAAAAAACTAAAAAGCTACCTACAAAAGGAAAATCACGAACAAATATTTACAATCTTGAATTCAAAAAAGTAACTAAAATTCCAAACTAACTTAATACGTCAAATTGTTCCTCGGCAACGACGCCATTTTTCATAACGCTCAACTTACACGTTAATTTAAGTGCAAGGCAGTCGTCGTTAATATATTTACCCAACTTTGGATTCGGGGTCGAATCCATGAGGAAAAATATGAGTAGCAATCGAATTAATTTGAAATGATAGATACAATTGAATTCAAACAAATATACAAAAAGATAAAATGCGGGATAGGTTCCTATACTAATGTTTCTTTTTGGGTTTTTCTAGTATAAATTCGGGGTTAAAAATAATTAGAGTTTTAACAATTAAACACGGATCTTGGTATTATACATTACTAAGGGAGTGACATATGGGAGTGATAAATCAACATCAATTTAGTAAATCATATATGGGTAGGTTTGGTTATATATTTTGATACTAGTTTTTCAACAAAACACCAAACTTTCACCCATTGATTCTTTCGAATACCTAATAGGTGTGTTCAATAATTAGTAACCACAACCTCAATCTAGGCATCCCTATTTTTAGAATGATACCCATGGTGTAGCCAACCTTATATTCACCCTTTTGTCTAAGATAGTGAAAATTTAGCAAACTACACATGATTTTCTATCATTTATTTGGTATCCACATCCCTCTTTGTAGGATGATATGGATTCCTAAAGTTCACCCAAAACCCTTCTTTCGAAGATGGCCTTGGACTTTCTTGAGTTTGGAGCTTTCACTCATCAAACCCATGTGGGTATTTAGGGCTTTCACCCATCAAATCCCAACCATAATAGCATAACAATGATAAAACCCATAAATATGAATTACCATATAGATGCTAACAATAACAATCCACACAAACTGAAACCCCTATTCACCCATAACCCCAAGAGAGAGATTTAGCTACACATAAGATAAATAAACATAAATACACCCATAATCTCCATTGAATTGAATTGTTGAAGATTTAAGAAAATGTTAATTTAAACTTGGTTCTCCCGCAGTATCAATAATGGAATTAAGCAAATCTTCTACTTAAAAAGTCTCCAATGTATTCTTCACCCAAAATTTATACAATATTTTTTTCTCCAAAAATGGAGGCAATGAACTACACAAAAACTAAAACCTAAAAAATTAAGGAAGATGAAATTATTCATAATGCTAGGGTTTGAGTCATTTTTGTCAAATTGGGATCAGCACGTGCAATTATAATTTTGTCCTTGGGCTAAAATCCTCTGCTAGGCTGCGATCTCGCAAGTCTGGCTACGACTGCGGCTATGCAACCGTGATTGAATAACCATCCTTGACTGCCACAATCGCGGTTGGTAGATCGTGACTGCGGTACTTAAGAATCTTCTATTTTAGGTCTTCAGCTGCACTTTCTTGCTCTTTTTTTGATCATTTTTAGCTCCAATCCACATTCTTCCAACCCTTTAATTCTATGCCTGCAAGAAGTGGATATTAGTGTATCTAATCACAATTATGTATTATTTATTCATCTATAATAGGGTAATGTGCATGAATAATGAGTGCGATTGAGTGGTAAACTCACCACTCTTCAGCGAATAAGGCTTCGATTGCCTCTTCATTTGCTCCTACACCAAAGTGTTACTTCTGCATCAATTTTTTCTCTAGCTAATGGCACTAGCCGAAATAGCTTATATGATATCACTACCCAATAGGAGTCTGAGGCATCACCTAATGTCATGACAAATACGTTACAACTTTTTTCTCGAGATGTTTATTGTTTACTTAATCTGGGTCCACTCTCTCTTATGTGACCCCATTTGTGGCTATGTATTTTGGCTTTGATTTAGAGGTTATTTTGGATCCTTTTTTTATTTCTACCCTGGTAGATGACTTTATGATTGCTACAAAATTCTAATGGGGTGTATGGTATCTGTTGGTAGTAAGAAGACTTTGGTGGATTTATTTAAATTAGATATGGTGGATTTTGATGTTATTCTGGTGATGGATTGGTTACACTCTTGCTACGCGTCCATAGATTGTTGGACCCGTAAGGTTGTTTTTAAGTTCCCTTGCAGACCGATTATTGAGTTGGAGGGTGGTTCCCTAGCTTCTAAGGGGAAGTTTATATCATATTTTAGAGCTCAAAAGTTAATCTCTAAAGGGAGTCTATATCATTTGGTTCGAGTTAAAGATTCTAACTTGGAAGGTCCTTCTTTGCATTTGGTTCTAATGCTAAATGAGTTTCCTGAGGTCTTTCCAGATGATTTTCCTTGTGTTCCTCCATATAGAGAGATTGATTTTGGGAACTATTTGGTTTTGGACACTTGTCTAATATGTATTCCTCCTTATAGAATGACTCTGGCTGAGTTGAGGGAACTCAACGAGCAACTTAAGAATGTTTTGGAAAAGGGTTTCATCCATCCTAGTGTTTCTCCATCGGGTGAATGGGTGTTATTCGTACATAATAAGGATGGTTCCCTTCGAATGTGTATTGACTATCAATAGTTGAATAAGGTGATGATTAAGAAGCAGTATCCTCTTCCAAGAATAGATTACTTATTTAATTAGTTGCAAGGTGAAAAATTCTTTTCTAAGATAGATCTTCGGTCTGGGTATCATTAGATTAAGATTAGGGAGGTGGATATCCATAAGATGATATTCCGTACCTGATATGGGCATTTTGAGTTCTTAGTTATGTCATTTAGTTTGACTAATGCCCCAATGACATTCATGGATTTGATCAATCGGGGTTTCGGTTAGTTTTTAGATATGTTTATCATTGTGTTCATAGATGACATCCTGGTATATTCCATGAGTGAGGTGGATCATACCAATTACCTTTGTTTGGTGTTGCAAACCTTGAAAGAGCAGCAGTTGTATGCCAAATTCTTTATATATGAATTCTAGTTGAACGCTGTGGCATTTTTGGGTTATATTATTTCTAGTGAGGGGATCATAGTAGATCCACAAAAGGTGGAGGTGGTTAAGAGGTGTCCTAGACCCATGACTCCAACTAATATTCAGAGCTTCTTGGGTTTGGCTGGGTACTGTAGGAAGTTTGTGGAAAATTTTATAACGATAGTTGCCCCATTTACTATGTTGAATAAAAAAAAGTAAAGTTCTCTTGGTCAGATTCTTGTGAGGGTAGTTTTGAGAAGCTAAAGGATAAGCTAACTTTGGATCTAATTTTGACTTTACCTGAAGACAATGAGTGGTTTGTGGTTTACTGTGATACATCTTGGGTGGGACTTGGTTGTGTTCTGATACAGCATGGTAAGGTGATTGCCTACGCTTCTAGATAGTTGAAGGTGCATGAGAGCAATTATCCTACTCATGACTTAGATCTTTTAGCAATGGTGTTTGCATTGAAAATATGGTGACACTATTTATATAGAGTGCATGTGGACATTTTCTCGGATCATAAGAGTCTACTATATGTGTTCATTCAAAAAAAGCTTAACCTCAGGCAGAGGATATGGCTTGAGCTTCTCAAGGACTATGACATAAGTCTTTACTACCATTCAGGTAAGGCTAATATTATTGTTGATGCTCTTAGTAGGTTGTCCATGGGGAGTTTGGCTCATGTGGATAATGATAGATGGGAGTTGGTGAAGAAAATTCAGAACTTGGCTAATCTGGGATTTTGCCTTTTGGACTCCAAGAATGGTGGTTTATTGGTATAGGAAGTGGTTCAGTCATCTTGTGGTGTAGAGATCAAGGAGAAAAAAATGCTAGAACCTGTCTTGATAAAAATCAAAAGTGATATAGGTGGTCATAAGGTAATGGTATTTGAGATCAATGGTGATGGTACCTTGTGGTACCAATGGAGGTTATGTGTTTCTGATGTCCATGGTTTTTGAGATGGCTATTGTCTAAGGCGCATGAATCATGCTCTGTTGTTTATCCCGGTTCGATAAAAATGTATCATGATCTCAAGGAGATGTATTTGTGGAATGGTATGAACAAAGATATGGCTAATTTTATGGCCAAGTGTTTAGTGTGCTAACATGTGAAAGTTAAGCACATGAGACCTGGGGGTTTATATCAGGAGATTGAATTGCTGAAATAAAAATGGGAAGTAATCAACATGGACTTTGTTACTGGTCTTTCTCGATCTCGAAACCAATTTGATTTGATTTGGGTCATCATAGATAGGATGATAGAGTTGACTCACTTTTTTCCAATGTGAACTAACTTTTTGAAAGAGGATTATGCGAGGTTGTATCTTTATTAGATTGTGAAGATGTGTGGGGTACCTATTTCGATCATCTCTTATTGTGTTACACAGTTCTTATCTCACTTTTAGCAGTCGTTCAAAAAGGCTTGGGGACTAAGGATAGACTGAGTACTGCCTTCCACCTGCAGACGGATGCACAAGTAGAATAGACTATTTAGACATTAGAAGATATGCTTCGGTCATGTGTGATTGATTATGGTGGTAATTGGGTTGATCATCTACCTCTTGTAGAGTTTTCTTAAAACAATAGATATTATTCTAACCCCTTTTGATGAATTGTATGGTAGGAGGTGTAGATCTTTTTAAGGGTTATTCGAGGTTGTTGAGGTAAATATGTTTGTCTTGGACTTAGTTTAACAGGATAGAGAGAATGTAAATATGATTCGAGAAGGCTTGAGGCTGCCTAAAGTCACCAAAAGTCCTATAAGAACGTAAGGCATAGGGACTTGGAGTTTGAGGTTGGGATAGGGTATTCTTAAAGGTGTCTCCTCTGAAGAGAGTATTGTGGTTTGGGAAAAAAGGGTAAGCTCAGTCCATTGTGTGTTAATCTTTATATAGTTTTGAGGAGGGCTGATAATGTTGCATATTAATTGAAGTTGCCTTCTATTTTGAGCTCCATTCATCTGATATTCCATGTATCTATGTTGAGAAAGTGTATAGGTGATACTTCATCGCTTGTTTCTTTAAAAGGAATGGGTATCTCCGATTCTTTATCTTATGAAGAGATCTTGGTTGAGATCTTGGATCGATAGGTTCGTCAGTTGCGACCAAGGATGTAGCTTCAGTTAAGGTTTTATGGTGGAACCATATGGTGGAAAAAGCTACTTGGGAAGCAGTAGAGGACTTGAAGTCCAAGTATCCACATTTGTTTTCTACTCCGAATATTCATGCGGAAGGTATGCGTTCTTGATCACACCTTTTTTTCTAACTTGGTTAAAGAAAGGTTAATTTCCTTGTATCTTTGTTTTCTAACTTAGTTAAAGGTCAGAATGGTTATGTTGGGGTGTAACTTATGCTTATACTACCTTATCCGTTATTCGAGGATAAATGATCCTAGTGGGGGAAACTGAAACACCCTAGGTTTTGGTCCTTAGAAATTTCTTGGGTTTTGGATTTTTTGGACATCATATGACTCACCATACTAGTCGTATGGTGAGGGTATGGGTCATATGAACCAATCATATGTTGTCCAGTGTTTGGTGGTGTTGGGCGGTTGAGTTTCTAGAATAGGTATGACTTAGTGGGTACAAGTGTATGGTGGGTGACAGGTCGAATGGTTGGGTTTTCCTTCACTTAATCTAAAACTTAGTTACTTAACCTAGATTTAAGTACCAGTGGATCACCATGGGCTATGAGTTAAGGTACGAGAGGTATAATCCAACTCATATGTTGGACAAAGTCAACCCCTCTTGATGATGCCTAAGGTACGGGTTAAGGGTATATGTCATTTGCTGGTGTATGATTGGGGCTTGGTGGTCATATGTTTGACAGTGTTGGGAGTCCAAGGGATACCCATGGTATGAGTAGTGGGTACCACTTATATGATAGGGTACGGGTGGTATGGTGGAGTCGTAACCTCCTACGGGAAATTAGCACAGTTTAAGTTGAGGGTAATCTAGATATTTCCCCTTATAACTCCTTGGGACCCAATGAATTAAAACATCTTTTTGGGGCTTCATTAACCTATTTGCAATCAATCAAACACTCTAAACTCTCTCAAAATCTCTCAAGGCTCTTGGGTTAAGCAAAAGCTAAGGTTTCTTTCAAGGTGGTTAATTGAGGCCCATAGGGGTAGTTTCTTTTCATCTTCTTCTCAATCTAAGGCATGTTACTCCTCCCTCGTTGTTAGTTCTAACTAAAGGCATGTTTTATGAGTTATTTTCATGACATAAATGTTGTATGGTTTTGGTTTTCAAATATATGTTGGGGTTTTGGTTATAATAGTTGTTTATGGTTTTTCCATATCTTTTGCATATGGTTTTAGTATTATTATGGTGGTTCAAACATTTTGTTTCATAGGAATGGTTAACTGGTACTTGGATTTGGCTTTGTAAATACTATGATCCCAACATGTTTAATAGAATGCCCATGAGAATGTTTTTGGTTAAATTGTTGGACTTTTATTAAACTATTGCATGGTATAACTTGGTAATGCAACCCGAAATGGTATAAATGATTTAGAATAGTTAAATGGTAAGGTCTTGGTTGTTATGGTTGGTCTAGTTGAAAGCCTTGTAGGGTGAAAGGGAATACCCCAAGCAAGCATAATAATGATCACTTATGGGGTACATGGGATTCCCCCAAGTCAACTTAAAAAGGATGGGCACATGGGAATCCCTTTTTCTTAAAAAGGATGGCTAAGGACATTGCTTGCAAGCTATAGTCGGTATGACAATACCACTACTTATAACCTTGCTTAATAATAAATGGAATGGTGGTTTAGTTGTGTGGTAATGGTTTTAATTGGGCAATAATAGCGGGATATGATAGCTATCTATGAATGTGTGAGTCCAATGGACGGACATTGGAAACTCATGTTTGCCAACATGAGGATTGGTCATGGCGACCATATTTAATACATAAGAGGTACACGAGAATCTCCTAACTACACTTATACATATATATTATAGACAAGAAGGCTACTCGGGAATCCCCTACTTCAATAGTATCTCTATTTTGGCATCTACACGTATCAAGGCCCGTTCATAGGGTTACAATGGACCCATATAGCCCATGGGTGATTCTAGGATAGTTAAGCTACACATACCCAGGTTAATGGTTTTAAAGGCATGCTAAATTCGGTTCTCTTTTCCCAGCATGGTTTTATATATATATATATATATATATATATGCATGTATGGTTGTGAATGTATATGGTTGGTTTACTTGGTTTTAAAATTTGGCATTAATTTATCCTTATCCTGAGTACTTGCTAGTATTCACTTGCTAACCTATCTTTGGGCGTCTATATCCCCAGGCGATGCAGGAACCGGCCATTCTACTCCTCCTTCTTAGGGATCAAAATCGGAATTAGCTTGGTTGGATTGAAGTGGAAAGCTTCCATATTTTGGAAGGCTCCATTTTATATCATGGATGTTTTTACATACTCTTCTTATTTTATAGACATTTTTTTTGGCTATGGTTGGGGGCATGTCCCAACCAGATATTATTTTACTTTCGGTTAGAAGCTTTGTGGAACTATTATCGGTTAGAATGGGCAGTGTCGACATTTGTGTCAACCTTAGTATTGACATTGGTATTGGGGCTGATACCGTTTGACTGTATTTATGATTGTTCCATTCTCTTATATTATGGACTCATACTCAGTTATTATTTTGGTTTTGGTATTAGTTATTGGTTGGGTGTTGAATGGTTGGACTCACTTAGGTTGGTCACATTTATAAAACTATCCCAAAGTCTTAATTGGTACAAATATGCTATCTTATTATATGTTCGAAATTCATCCGACTCATGATATGTGTTTGGTGGTTCAGTTGGGTAATGTGGCTGGTCCCTAGTCCTAGTTGGAATTGGGATGCTCGTTATGACAAGGCCTTGGCTCGGGTCGTGTCACCATGTTTGTCCTATTTTTTCATGAATTAGCTTATGCATATGCTCTATCATTAGAGCTGGAAGGCTTATCAATCCAAACTTTCTCAAGGACTCAATCAAGAATAAGTCAACCTGGAGGCAATTGTTCCCTTTTCAGTGTTTGGCCACAGGACCTTGTTGATGAACTCAAATACCAGCTAATAATTACTTTTTAGGAAAAAATTTTTTACTGCTACAGTAGAGGTCCCACCTACCTTTGATGCTTTAATGATTAATTCAGTGGTTGGCAGTTGATTTACAACAGGCACATCCAGGATCTTTCCTAAAATTTCTTTATCCAGCTTAAGAAGTTTTTCTTGCACTTGAGCAGTTCAACACAATCCCTCATCTGAAAATTCCATAGAGTTGTAGAATTCTCTCACCTTACCGTCTAAGACAATAGGAATTGGTTCTTCCAGCAGGTGCAACCAACCCTGATGCCTCACATATTCTACTAGTTCTACCATCCCAATTTATTTTTTATAAATTTTTTGATCAAATACTCTTCCTAACAGAACTTTCTGTGGTATTAGTTTTCTAATCCTTCTTTATTTGAGCATATCTTTCCTTTCCTCCTTTTTTTCATTCCACTTGGTTCCACTACTTGGTTCTCCTTCTTCATCAGTCATTCTCTCCTTGGGACCTGGTCCCTCAGAGTCCACCCTTTTTTCACAGCTATATGTTTCTCTCTCATTTTGGTACAACAATTAATTTTTGACTTAGAGGACCTGGTCCTATCATCATCCTCAATTTCCAATTTTCTATCTTTAGTAGCTGCAACAGCCACAAACTCAATGTCCTCATTTTTTACAACCTCTACAACTTCCACATTTTCTTCCTCCTTCACCGCCAAAGATTTCTTCAACCGTCTTCTTTTTATGGTTGAATCTTTTTTGTCCTTCATGGCATCTTCCATCATTTTCCCTTTTGAACCTCTTGTAGAAAAGGTTCTGATCATTTTCTCTCTAGAGCTTGTCATTTTCTCTTTTCCTCTACTTCCCCTTAATTTTTTGCAGTCCATCTCAATGGTACTTTATTCTTATCTTCATAATTTTCTTTATTTGTAAGTGAAAATAGGTTGTCTCCTCTATTTATTTCATCAGTATTACGTACCTCTTGTTCCAATCCATCAACCAAGCTTCTTTTGGAGTCATGTGTATGCAAAACTAGATTCTTAGCTACCCAATTCTCATTTGAAAAAAAATCAACCCTTTTTACCAAAATTTCTTTACCAAACAAATGAGCAAGGATTGGATTTGAATCTGAGGGTGTGGGAGAGCCAGGTGATTTAAGTGTTTCATAAGAATCAACTTTTTCAAATGACCCAAAAAATTGGAAGCTTTCAAATGGCTTTAAATCCCTAGGAAAAAATAGAGTCTCAGGTTGTGAATTTTCTTGGTCTATTAATGACCCAAACCCTTGATTAGCTTATCTAATAGGATTGGTTAAGCATAGACTTCCAAGTCTAAGGAGGGTTCAATGGAGACTGACTTAATTTTGGGTTATGAACATTCTAAGAGAGATAAAGTTAGGATAAACAACTCAATTTTCTTTTAGGAACTGGAGGAGATGATTTCTATAGTTTTATTTTTAGAAAAATCAGGATGTTTAACTTGGGAATGTACAGGTTGACTCTTTAAGGTTTTATTTACTTTAGGGTCTTTTGCTGTGCTAGAAGAAGTAGCAATGTCATCTATTTTAATTTTGTGAAGAGAAAGAGAGTAAGAGACCAGATTGGTACAGAGAAAACTAGTGCATTTGGAAGGATGATTCTGACAATTTTTTAGAATAAAAGACAAAATGGTCTGATTTTCCAAAAAAAAATTCATATCAATGTTATTTAACAAGTTCCTCATGATTCAAAATTTCTATACCTAAGAAGTGTGACACCTTGTTTTGCACAAAAATTTGACACTTCTATAGGAGAAGACATATATGGCCTTTTCAGACAACATTTTATGACTATTTTGAGCTTCTTGTAAAAGTGCTAACCTGTGTGATAGGACCAGGTCCCTTTACCCTTTTTGACTGAATTCTATACATGTGATGGCTTTAATTTTTCTCCTCCTGAGCTGATCACATGAGTATATATCTGCAAGGGTATTAATCAATGTTAGATTATCAGGTACTTATTCTACCAAGGATAACTGCCTCGTTAGCATAGCCAAATCTTTGAGCCACACTTATTTATATGTCAGGTTAAGTTGGATTTATCAATCTGTGATTCGGCCTCTTATTAAAACTTCTTCTTTTTAAGAAAAGTCTTCTAAGAACCAAGTATCTTGAAACCAACTAGTTCAAGATATGACCCTGCTACCTTGGAGAACCTTGAGAGAGAGAACACAGTTAGATTTTCAAAGATTAACCCTTGGGCACTCACAATGAACATTTTTTACTCCAGTCCCTTTTCTCCAGTCAGGATCCATGATTACTTGTTTAATTTTGGAGCCTACTTAAGTTTGAGTTCCCATTAAGAAGGCAATAGTGTGACCAAAACTTTCTTGGCCCATTTAGGTAGAAAATACTTCTTTATATTTTCCAAGTACTTGAATCTATTTGGTTGTGTATTCTCTTCCCATGCATATGTGAATTTTATCATTCCTTTACTTTCCCATCTTTGACAAATCCCTTTAGAGTGCCTATTTTTTTTTATGATTGTGCTTCTTTTCTTTTCCATCTTTATTTGGATTGCACTTTAACAACCTTAAGGTCAGGAATCTTTTCCTTTCTGCTTCCTTTCTTTTCACCCCTGGATTGGTTGTAACTGCCATAATAACCAGATCACTCTAGGTATGAACCTTTTAGAGTGAACCCGCTTTGATATCACTTGTTGAACCCTTGGGGTTGCATCACACGGTGAAGGAATAGGTCCCTCAGAGTCATTCTCAGGCATTTGAAAAGTAAAGCAATTACGAGGTTCTAGAAAAACAAAGGCAATGCAGAAAAGAATAACAAAAAATTTTTACGTGGAAACCCAACATGGGAAAAACCACAGCTTTCCCTCACAAGCACCAAAACAATACACTATAACCAACCTCGTGATTACAGACTCAATTTTGAACCTAACTCTAGGTTACTCCTACTTGCAATACCTCTATTGCAAGCACACCTTGACACCTCTGCCAAGTTTCCTAGCAAAATTGGTTAACTCTAATCAACCACAAGCTTAGGTAACTCGACCTAAACAACTCTTCCAAAAGAAAGAACTACTCTCATAAGGTGAGTAGTTCGATTACAAATCATTACTCACTCAAGAACTATTTCAATTTAAACACACATAAAGCTAAGAACTTGAACAATATTGAAATGAGGTTTTGTTGCTTCTCTTTTCACTCTTTAGAATATGCAAAAATCAATATTGAAGAGGCATCTCTTTACTTTTATATCTGGGTAATGATTAGGGCTTGAAAGGTCATTGGACCAGCTTTCCAAGTCAGTACAAAATAGAATAAAATAGCACCAGCAAGTTTGTTACATAAGATGACAAAACTGTGTAGAAGGTGCGTGCCAGCTGTACTATACCTTGCATATGCAGGGACCCGATCCCTCGTAGTTTAGCTGATCATCATCAAAACTAAATATAACATATTGCTATTCGTTAGTTGATTGTACAAAAGAATAGTCCAATTTCAATTCCCAAATAAGCCAGCCATAGAGTGTCAGGGTAGTACCTCAGTGCCTATACGTTGGTTCATCTCTTACCTTAAGGCTAGAAAAATGATTTCCAATGGGTGCATCTATCATTTTGTTTGGGTTAAGTATTCAAAGTCTGAAGCCCCAATTCTTAAGTTAGTTCCAGTGGTTAATAATTTCCCATAAATATTTCCCAAAGATCTGCTCGAAGTTCTTGCTGAGTGGGAAATTAACTTCAAAATAAATATACTTCCAGATGCCCATCCTATCTCAATTCCACCCTATAGAATGGCTCCATTCAAGCTTAAGAAATTAAAGGAATGGCTGAAATATCTTCTAGAAAAGGGTTTTATTAGGCCCAACGTCTTTCTATTAGGTGCTCCTATTTTTTTTTGCATAAGAAGGAAGGTTCTTGTAGACTGTGCATTGACAATGGCCAGTTGAACAAGTCACAATTAAGAATAAGTATCCTATTCAAAGTATTGATGAGTTTTTCAACCAATTTTAGGGTTCCAAGTGCATTTATAAGATAGACCTCATATTAGGCTATCATCAGCTTAGAGTCAAAGAACGTGACATTTCTAAGAGAGCCTTCAGAACTTGATATGGTCACTTCAAATTTGTTGTTATGTCTGTTGGATTAATAAATACTCCTACAGCTTTTATATACTTGATGAATAGGGTGTTTAAGAAGTACTTAAACATATTTATCATTATTTTCATAGATGATATGCTCATTTATTATCGGAGTGAGTATGAATATGCAGACCATTAGAGAATTCTCTTACAGACTTTGAAAGATTGGTAAATGTGAATTTTGGTTGAAATTAGTAGCATCCCTTGGTCATATCATTTTCAATGAAGGCATTAGAGTTGATCATCAAAAGGCTGAAGTAGTTAGAAATTAGCCTAGAACTATCTCTCTCTGAGATATCAGGAGTTTCTTAGGTTTAGCTGGTTAATACAGATGGTTTGTTGAAGGGTTTTACTCTATTGATCCTCCCATGTCCAGACTGACTCTTAAGAAATTCAAATTTTAGTAGACTGATTTTTTTGTAAAGAGTTTTCAGAAGTTAAAGACTTGACGCACCTCTTCTCCAATTCTTACTCTACCAGAGGGTTTAAATGCTTTTATGGTTTATTGTGATTCTTATAGAGTTCAACTTGGTTGTGTATTGATGATGTTGGCCAAATTTATAGACTATGCCTCAAGAAATATCAAGCCTCATTATGAGAATTATCGGACTCATGATCTTGAGTTGATAACAGTTGTTTTTTCCTTAAAGATTTGGAAGCACTATCTGTATGGGGTTCATATTGATGTGTTCACTGATCACAAGAGCCTTTAGTATGTATTCAACCAAAAAGGTCTAAATCTTTGTTAGAGAAGGTAGCTAAAGTTATTGAAGAATTATGATATGAGTGTCTCGTAACATCTGGGTAAAGCCAATGTTTGGCGGATGATCTTAGTATGTTATTTATGGGAAGATTTGCTCATATTGAGGGTGAGAAGAAAGAGTTATTTTATGAGGTTTAGCAGCTTGCTAGGCTGGGAGCTTGATTGGTTGATTCAACTGGGTAACCTCTTAGTTTAGAATAGTTTAGAATCTCCATTAATAGCTGAGGTAAAGGAAAAGCAAGATAGTAATCCCAATTTAATTAAGTCGAAATAAGAAGTCAGAAGTTAGAAGGTTGAGGTTTTCTCCAAAGGGAAAATGGTGTTTTTAGTTGACAGGGTAGAATATGTGTTCCAGATGTGGATGACTTGAGACAATGAATGTTAGTAGAATCTCATAGTTCATGATATTATATTCATCCAGGAGCAACTAAGATATATCGTGACTTACGAGAATTCCATTGGCGGAACAGCATAAAGAGAGACATCATAACATTTATGTCTAAGTATCTAAATTGTCTGCATGTTAAGGTTGAGCACTAAAGAACTAGTGGTACACTCCAGTATTTTAGTGTTCCTACAAGGAAATGGGAAGTGGTGAATATAGACTTCCTTATAGTTTTACCTTGTACTTATTGACAACATAATTCTACTTGGGTTATCTTGGATTGTATGACTAAGTTGGCTTATTTCTTGCCAGTTAACACTTTAGATTTGGCTAAAGATTATGCTATAATCTAACTTAGGGATTTTGTGAGATTTCATGTAGTCCCTCTAACTATTATTTTAGATAAAGGTACTTAGTTGAACTCTCTATTTTTTCAAAAGGGTCTAGGTACTGAAGTTTATCTCAGTATGAATTTTCATCCGCAGATGAATGGTACGGCGAATAGGACCATTCAGACCTTGGAGGATATGTTCAGAGTGTATGTAATTGATTTCAATGGTATTTGGGATTACCATTTGCCTTTGATTGAGTTTTCTTTTAATAATAGCTATCACTATAATATTCAAATAGCCGCATTTGAAGCACTTTATGGTAGGATATGTATATCCCCAATTAGTTGGTTCGATGTTGGGAAAGTTACCTTGATAAAACTAGATTCAGTTTACAAGGCTATGGAGAAAGCTTAGCTAATTAAAGAAATACAAAAAATAGCTTAAAGCCATCGAAGTCCTACACAGATTTAAGAAGAAGGGAACTTGAGTTTGCTATTGGTGATTTGGTTTACTTGAAAGTTTAATCCATTAAAGTGGTGAAGCTATTTTGTAATAAGGGAAAACTCAGTCCCTGCTATGTTGGTCCATATAAGATTGTGGGATATTTTGGCAAGGTAGCCTATGAGTTAGATATGCGTACAAATTTAGAACCAGTGAATCTAGTTTTCCATGTGTCCTTATTAAGGAAATGCATTAGTAATCCCACATATGTTTTTCCTTAGAACGTGTGGGTGTAAAAGATAGTCTTCTTTACGAAGAGGTCCTTGTTGAGATCCTTTCAGGTTAGTAAGTTGAGGAATAACAAAGTCGCCTTAGTAAAGGTTCTTTGTCAAAATTATCTTGTTGAGGGAGCTACTTGGGAAGTAGAGGTAGATATAATGACAAAGTACCCCCATCTTTTCTCTTTGAACTCAGTTCCAACATGAAATAATAGCATCCCTTTAATTAATTCTTTCAATCTCATGTCACTCAGTTATTCTAATGTTATAGCATGCATTCATGGGTTCAGTTTAATCCATGTTTTAGTTATAGACTCAGTTATCATGTCAGTGTTCAGCTCTTAGAAATTCAGTTTGGAAATTGCAGCTTTTTCCCTAACATTTAAACTTATTTTTTATTTGGTAACCACAAGGAGCAGATATCGTAACACCAAAAACCCTAGAAAATATTAGAACCATGATTCAAGTGAATGTAGAATAAAACTTCGTGTTCTTATAGTATGAGAAGTGATTTATACATGTATTAAGTCCACCTGTAACTCCTAGATCATAGCCAAGTCAAAATCTCACTTACCGATTGATTTCTTGTGAAGTATCTTGCTATATTCAACTTTAAATGCAAATAAACCCTAGGTTCTGGAGTATTTTTTAGATCACTACCCACCAAATGATAGATATTTGAACTATCTTTCAAACTCATCAAGTTTCTTCTTAATCTAATATCAAAGTAAAAGGTTATGCTCGGTTTACCAAAGGTTGTATATCTACTAGAGTATGATATATGTCATCAGTGATGAACCATCACACCTGTGATGGCACATCAGGGCAAGCTATTATTCCTAAGCAGTAAGACCAAAATTTGGTCATTTTGTAATGGTTAGACAAGAGATTGATGGTCTGGCCCCTGAACCATCAGCCAGAATAATTTTGCACTGTTATAATGTTTTCTAAAGGATTCTTTGGTCTTTTCTCACTCTTTTAACATCAAAAATATGTCGCTTACTCTATCCTAAGGTTGAAATATATGGATAAAACACCCCAAATTCCCATGTAGCTAAACATTTAGGCAACACATAGAGAGAAAACATAGAAAGAGGCAGTTTTCTTATCCCAAAGGTTTACCAAGGTTTTGATCTCAATGTATGTGAGATTTCATAAATGGATTTCCTTTCATTCATTGAATCCCAAAGTTAACTCAATTCCTCATGTATAAATCAGCCTTCATTTTTGGGCTTTAACTAAACTATGATTTCCATAAAAGTGTGAATTTCTTTCATTTTTAGTTTCTTGCTTTGACTAAACCATGAATATATATATATTCCCATAAATTTGAGCATCTTTCGTCTATACTTATTATTATGATTTTTTAATATTGAAAATTCTTGATTTTGGGCTTGAGTTATGAAATTTCTTATTATGTTCAGATTACAACATTTTAAAGATTAGTTGCATTGTCCAAATTTTAAAGATTAGTTGCATGGTCCAAAGATGGCGGGTATGAACACAATGACCAAGGATATCATATATTGTCAGTTGAATATTCCGCCCTCCAGTTTTCATAACTTAGAGTGCCTTCAGATAAAACACTTATCTTTTAGTTTGAGAATATCATTATTGTTGAGCATTTTAGTATATTAGTTTACTTTCTGGTGGGGGTAGTACTTAGCACCAAGAGGACAAGGGTTCAGATAACTCAAGTCCCAAACTACGGACCACCGTTGGTTAAAGGGGTCCTCGTTAATTGAGAGTGTCTCCCTTGACCTCAATGGACTCATGAGTGAATTCATACCAATCATGATTCGTACGTAGGCAAGGTACAGAAGACCCTCCCAACGTGGGTTATAGGTTGAATTCTATGTTGCTCACATGATCTATGTCGGTTACTAAAACCTTCCATAGTTTAGTCTTAGATCTCTTTTGGCCTTGTCTCTAGTCTATTCAGCATCTTATGGTGCTAGATGTTTATTACTTGATCATAACATTAGTTTACAAATTGCAGTCCTATTTTCAGGTCATAATGTCACTTTCAACATATTTATTTTTATAGTGCAGTGCATATACTTGAATGCTCAGTATATTAAAAGCATTGACCATATACTTTTCTTTGTGTTATATTATTTTATAATATAGGTTAGGACGTTCAACACCTCAATTGCGATTAGCTTGACCCAACGTCACTTTAGCAGTTGTGTTTTGGTGAATCCTCATCACGCAAGGACTAGTTATCAGTTTTTCATTTGTTTTCTCTATTTCAAATTTAGATAGTTGAATTTAGTTGGGGGCTTGTCCCAACAACTCACCTTTAGTAGAGGCTTTCAGACAAGCAGTAGAGATCTAGCCTTATGTTATTTTTAGAGATTTTCATTTTGATTTTATCACTTGACATTTGTATTGATTATTTTTATATCATTCAAATTTTAGCTTTTGCACAGTGTTATTTAATTTATACAATATTTATAGTGTCATACCAGGCCATGAATTAGCTTGGGGTCACTTGTGATACTAAGCACGGTATTACTATTAGAGGATAGTCTCAGGATGTGACAATAGTCACATAAGCAAGGGGCTATTAAGATATATTGCAATTGAGAAGTGGACTATATGACACATGGAGAGGTGAACTATAACATATAACCAAGATCATATGAAACAAGTAGTACATAAATCAGTGAGCTATAATGCATGTTATATATAAGGTGAGATGTAAAGGATGTTAGATATAGGAAAATGAGACACCAGGGCAGATAGCATGTAATCAAGTGAGCTATGATACATGAAGTGTGAGAGTAGGTAGCACGTGAACAAATGAACTATGAGGAGAGGTGGCACGTGCGCAAGTGAACTATGACAGATGATAACACATGAACAAGTGAAATATGAAAACATAGTCACATGAATAATTGGAGCATCTACAAACTAGGAACAACCTGTAGAATCACCATGCGATGTGTTAACATTCTAAGCAGCTTATTCAATTTTATTTTGATCTAATTATTAGCATTTGGGCACATGATTCATTATTATCATTGGATCACTGCACATTATACATATTCTTTAGTATTTGCGAGCGATTAAGTTACATAGGTTGTTTTGCAATTGAGTCATGCATGAGGTTTATATTTGATAAGAAAATGAGCTATATATTAGGCCATTTGACACTGAGCATGTGAGCAAGCAAGCTTTAAAGGCTGCCAGCTCTTGAAATCTGTTCCATAATCAATGAGAGTCTACCACGTCTGTATTAGCACATGATATCTGTTCCACATAACACATGAGGATCGGACACGTCTGGCATAGCACATTAAATTTGTTCAGTGTAACACGAGGATCTGCCATGTTTGGCACAGCACACTCAATCTGCCATGTCTGGCAGAGCACACTCAATATATTCCATATAACATATGAGGATCTACCGCGTCTGGCATAGCACATGAAATTTGTTCCATATAACATATTAGTATCTGCCACGTCTGGCATAGCACAGGAAACCTATTTCATGTAATACAGGAGTACCTGCCATGTCTATCATAGCATATGAAATCTGTTCTGTATAACACATGAGTAGCTACCACATCTAGAATAGCACATGAAATCTATTCCATATAACACACGAGGATCTGCCACGTTCGACATAGCACGTGAAATCTACTCCATATAACACATGACGATCTTCCAACAAGACCTGGGGCACGAGATCACATACTTCAAAGATCACATATGAATGTTACCCGTATTTCCCTTAATTGGGTTAGTTGTTTCATATTAGAACATGTCCACCCCCTCAAATAATCAAACAGCAAATGAGCCTCATTGGGAATAAAACTTATAACTAAATTAGCCATGAAACATGTGACAACTAAGTTTACAAGGGCGTGTAGCAAATGGGACATAAACACGCAGAGTAAGTGTGCAAGTTATCTTACAGTAAGCAGGTGATTCACATAGGATTAGATAATTCAAACAAGGGAGATAGATATTCTAAAAAAGATGAATGAGTAATCCAAATGAAGAAATATGTACATTTTAAGTGAAGCCATATAAACTCCTCAAATAGATGAAGCAGGTGATTCACATAGGATTAGATAATTCAAACAAGGGAGATAGATATTCTAAAAAAGATGAATGAGTAATCCAAATGAAGAAATATGTACATTTTAAGTGAAGCCATATAAACTCCTCAAATAGATGATGTAAATATTGAGAGACATGAAAGGAGCGACAACAAGTGACAAAAGAACGTAACAATCTGAGAAATTACAGCATATAACCAAATGAGTGCAGATGAGACACATAAGCTGACATGTGAACTAGTGAAACCTTTTAGACAAGTGCGATGCTTAAGAAAATGAGTCATATGCGTGGATGCAACATTTATTCAAATGAGACATATGAGCATTTTTTGACAGTTAAACAAATGAGACATGGGTAGATGCAACATGTAACTTAATAAACTCTTTGTACTTTATGTTTAAGTACTTATTGACTTGTATAAAAGATACTTGTGATAAGAAGGTTGTGTGAAGCGGGCGAAAGAGGTTTTAGCCTTACATATCTTGTTTCCCAATCTATACTACATAGTACCACAATTTGACCTTTCCTTTAAGTAATTAATCTTAATTGAAGAGATACAACTACCTCTTGATTTTCCAAAAAGAAAACTTTTCTCTTAACTCCCAAGAATGGATTCAGTACGTTTCATGGAGTGCAAATGGAATATTTGACTTGGTTCCTTACTTAAGCTTGAGAAGAAGAGAAAATGAGTTTGGGAGCTAAAAAGAGGACGAGAAATATTTATGAAAATTTTTGGTAGCAAACGTTGTGGAGATAAAATGAGATAAGCAGAGAAAAAAACTTTTTGGCTTGTTATTAGCTTCCACCGCCTCTACATGCTTCAAAGTAAAGATTTCTCTACGACAAAATATTTAATATGGTCCCACTTCAAATGGTCCTACGCCCTTTTGAACATATGTATGTACATATACACCCATAAAGATTATAATGTAGGAGCTTCTTCTCTTTTTTTTAATCCAATTTGGCTACGATCTACATCTAGCATTATTTTCCCTAAGCATGCAGGTAGAGCTTTAGAAAGTAGGACATATTTTTTTTTTTGAAGAAAGTGTCACCTACTTGTCACTTGCTTTAGAAAGTAGGATATATAAGCACATCCGACGTATTAGCATGTAACACATTTAAGAAGGTCGCACATGTAAACAAGTAGCACATTTAAATAACTAGCACGTGTAAGTTCATGACGTCTAAACTACACCTCCTCTTGACGTTCAAACTACACCTCCTCTCAGAAGATAATGCAGTTGCTATCGAAATATAGTAACCCAACAAAGGTTGAAATTTCAAGGGAACACATGGAATCATGGATCTCAACAGTTGTAGTCAGCGGGCAGAACAAGCAAAGTAAATTGGGGGGGGGGGGGGGGGGGGGGGGGGGTTGTGTAGTACTGTTGAGCAAGTAACTATATCAACTTCGATTGTAATCAGTCGTAGGTGAACACTAGGATTGTGTTCCCCTGGCTTTTCAATTCCGTAGGCTTATCGGGCTTTGTTGAATCAACCCGATACTTTGCTTATAGAATTGATAAGTTACGTACCTTCTATACTCTTTTGAACGAGCAGAAGGATTTCACCCCTTACCTTTTGAGTCTCATAATGTCGCCTTACTACCCTTATCTTGATCCTAGTTAACTATTACCCTTTGAGTCTCTAGTTATTAGATGAAATCTAACCATCTTACTTAGATAAAATCTAGAAGCGTGGAACGACAGTTAAACACCAAACACTACCAAAAAAATAACATTTCGCGACAGTCATATTTGGTTACTATTCTATGTAAATTCGTTGCTAAACAGAAATAGCAACGGATTTTTGTCTGTCGCTATATTGCTTGTTGCAATCCTCTAAGCGACGAAAAAATAAATTTCATCAAAAAACTTGTGGCCGCTTAGCAACGAACTTCATCGGTTGTTGATGTTATCGACAGAATATTCTATTGCTATACCGTTGCTATTTTTAAAATTTATTTTCGTCGTGGCTAAATTTATGACAGAATATTTTGTCGCTGATCCATTGAAACATAGTTTGGTCGATCGAGCAGCCGTCTTTAGCGACCAAATTTATATTTCACAATCCATCGCTAAAGTTTTTCAGTAGCAACGATAAAAGTTAGTCACTATTTTTTTGTCGCTAATAATTTTGTAAGAAAATTATTGAAACACATAAATTATTGAATGATTAAAATAACCAACATTCATATAAATAATTACTTATATTAGAATGTTCAATATATATATATATATATCAAAATATATCACATAATTGTGTCCAAACATCCATAAGTTCAAGTATTTTATCAAAAATAAACTAATGTCACACCCACATTCATCAAAATAGTTTATCAGAAATGAATGCAACGATGAAGGGCTACGAATACTATGAAGCTACTGATCTGGGGTGGTTTTATACACTTTTGTATCATTATTCTAGCTTATTTCGCTTTGTTTTGAGAGCAATTCGTGTGCTTAACGTGTTCATATTGATATAAATAAGCATTTAAGTTTCCAAGTGTGTGATTACAATGTCCAAGGTATTTTTCAAAGAAGTTTGTATTTAATTGAGTAATTTAGAGTCAACCCAAAAAATTAGTTTTATTATGAGCTAGGTGTGTGTCTAGTTGATTTCGGTGGATTCTAATATGTTTAATTTGTTTCAAATATTTTAATGGTGTAATTATGAGTGGAATAACTTGTTTGTAATGTGCGAAATTTAATTTGACTAAATCAAAAGTCGGAATAATAATTGGAAGATCATTGCAAATTTGTCTAATCTTAGCTTGTGTTTTGTTTTGATGTTGAGAATATTGTGTTGTTTTGATTTTTAATATGTGGTGTGTGATATTTTAGGTGGATTTTTGAATACGGTGATATATTGATGATTTTAAGATCGAAAATATATTGAAAATACATTACAAAAGACATGGGCAAAGAATAAGACGTTCCACACTTAATCAAATTTTTAAACATTTCAGTGAGATGATGCAAAGTCAATGCGTCGCATCGATGTGGCCAACGCGCTGAGCAATGCGTCGCGTTGGTATTTCATGTACAACAAATTTAAAAAGCTGCCGACACACTTGGAATTTTACCATATTTTCAATTAAAAGTGCAGCACGTGATTGGGGGCTTATGGGAATCTTTAGAGAATCTTTTTCTCCACTTCCTTTTTGGATTAGGAAATTAAATAATATATTATAATATATTTCCCACAACAGCTGGAGAACATTTTTAAAAGAAAGGGGAGTATATATATACACCTGGGAACTCGCATAAAGGAGAGAAGACACGTACGACTGGCACAGTTTGGAGGAAAAATACGGAGGCGGCGACATGATTTATTAGGTTTTAATTTTATTTTTAGTCTTTAATTTTTTATATCATATATTCAATTATTTGGATCGTGATTATGAATATTAATGGCTAAAAATTTCCTTTCCGGGGTTTAAGCCAAGAACATGAGTACTATTATTTTGGATTAAATTTGTTGATTTTGCTTATCATATTTGGTTGTTTGTTTATTCTTATTTTAATTATTTTATGGATTGATCACCCATAAAATACATATATTGTTGACCTTTTGATCTCGGCAGAGAGAATAGGGAGATAGAACATGGGAATAAACAAAGTTTGGGTTTTTATTCTCTTATAAAATAAAGAATTAAACTTAGCGTCTAGGAAGAGATGTACTTAGATGTTTTACTTGATTAATACGTAGGATGATAGCTTTAATTAACTTAATTGGACTATTACATCCCTACTCAACAATGTAGTTGTAATATCCACATTAGGTAAAAGATTATAGGTTAGGAAACCATGATCATGCAATTAACCCTACGAATCAACAACCAAGATAAGCAAATTAACAGATGAAATTCAATAACATAGTATGATTGTTCGAAGTGCTTTAAGCCTGGTCTTTTCTCCATTGATTGTTCTAAGAATTTATTTTTCTGCATTATTTATTTTATTTTAAATTTACAAAATAATTCAAAATTCTTTTTTTGGTTACTTTTACACTAAATTAATCAAGATGGTAAACTAAAATTAAATCGTTTCTAAATCAAGTCTCTGTGGGATCCATATTCGGCTTTCTTGAAGGTCGATATATTACTTGGTAGACCACGTACACTTGCGTGTACGCTTGGCACTGTCAGCTACGAATCAACGTAATTATCATTAGTAGGAGGAATATCAAGCATGACCCCTTCTTGTACTCTAATACCACCAACACGCTCAATAACTATCGGAAGAAAGTGAGTAGTAAGTGTCGGAATCAATTACTTCACACTCCTCCAAATTTATTGTCGGTAAAGAAATCAAAGGAGGTATTAATGATGTGGAGGCATTACAGGCATAAAGATTTTTCCCAAAATAACTTTCAGCTTCAGATCCGAGACCAAATAATCATTTCTTCTTTACTCCTCTCGCAACTTCATAATATGATCCCAATTGATCAATTTCAAATTCAGTCTGTCTGTCTTTCCGTACAATTTCTTCATACTTTTCCTGTAATTAACAAGTGGAGATATCAAAATAGACTCAACTTCGTGTTTTGTTCTTTCATTTTCATGTATAATAAGAACTTTTGACAAATGTCAATACAAAAATAAAATAAAAGAAGAGTATCATATCATTAGATGTAAATTATGGACTTACGTGGAGAAGTCGGGAATGCTCAAAAACAAAAGATTTTCCATTATGATTATGTGTATGGAAGTGCAAATATAACTCACTTAGAGTTGGATCTCAACCTATTGTAATAGCCTATACAAACAAATAACAGTCAAGATTTTCTTCACAAAGAAGTAGGATGATGAATTTTAGAGAATAAAAGAATTGAAAAAAACAAAAAATTTAGACAGTTTGCAGACTCCTTTTTTACCCCTTTTGAATAGTTGATAGTGTGCATATTATTGTAACGCCCCGAGTCTGTACCCCAGACGCTACATGGTGCTCATAATACCGAAGGACCACAAGCTAACCCATGACTGGTACCTGCTGCAATAACTGAATAATAGTACTGTAATATATGAAAATTAGGCGGAAAACAAGCCATAAGGTTCAATACTGTAATAAAACTAAATACGGTATAACAATACCAAAACTGAAACATCTGTCTGAAAAATAATCTAGTCTGAAAAGCCTCCATTGTTTGAATCATGGAGTTGATGGGACAAGCCCTTAACTAACTCCAACTACTGAAAACTGTACTGATAAACAGAAATACTGAAGAAAATAATCATGTCCTCGAACTATGAGGACTCATCACTACCTCTCACTGCTGAAGATCTGAACTTCTAAGGGTTCTCGGGAGCCCGTGCGTCTGAACCTATGATATAAAACATCATAGCACAAGAGAAAAATATGCATCAGTACTTTGAATGTACTGGTATGCTAAGTGAGGTAGGATGAAATGCATGGGTTCATATGCATGAACAATACTGACAGAATGACATGAATATAACTAAATAGGAGTACATGCATAAATACGTATACTTTAATCTGAGGTCGTGATAACACTTGATACTGAGTTCTGAATTACTGATTTACTCATATCTGCGTTTATTGATAGTGTGTAGTTGATAACTAAGTAACTGTATCTGAAAGTCTTGATCCTGTGGAACTATACTGAGTTCCATACTGAACTGAGTGACTGTATCTGTAGAACTGAACTGAGTTCTATTCTGAGGCTAGAACTGAAACTAAGACTGTGGGAGGTAATCATCTAACCAACATGCCCTTTTCTGAATAGATTGGGGTCCAACTATCAACCTAAGTTGGAAGGGTATTAGTTTCGTGCATGGGTAAAGACAACTGTGAGTTAACCCTCTTCGATAGAAAGCTCTTTCGTCAACCCTCGCTGGCAGAAAAACTCGTACGAGATGTATCAACCCTAATCTGGCAGGAGAATATCTCAACCTACGGTAGCTACATAGTTCTGTAGCGCAGGGATTGCTACTAAGGGTCAAACCCTCTGTTGATAGGAATTCCCCCGTCCCTGGGTTAACTCGGTGCTTAATCCTACTTCCAACTGAATAGACACTGAACTAATTTCTAGTTCATAATAGGATTAACTGAACTATTACTGATTATACTGTCTAACTGAACTGAACTGAGTTCACTGAGTTCCGTTAACTGATGGAATACTACTGAATTTTGTTAACTAGCTGAATTTACTGAGGCTTGAACTGAATACTAATTGGAATGGACTGATACTGAGTCTACTGAGTTTTTCTAGAGTTCTGTAACTGACTGAAAGTACTACTGATCGTGACATGACTAATACTATCCTGATACTGACCATGACTCTAGGTAATCAGCTAAATTATTGGGTATTAAATATCCCCTGGACTCGATAGCATAAATTATAAGGCATGGCACAATCTTGAAACATAATAAATAACTACTTGATCATCATTCATTTATTGGTACATTCTAGCAAACATTTGCATGACATGAACTTGAATACATGCTAACATGATATAATTTTATTATTTAATTCTCATGAACAACTCATCAAACACTTGGAAGGCATTGTATATGCACATAGTACTAATCACCACATGAGTATCATAATTTTAAGGCTTTAACATGAATTCGTGTGATACTACATACATAATAGTTATTTTTACATAAATCTTGCACTTAATCATGGAATAGAAATCCTATCAACATTATAATCATGAATACATTTGAATCCAAATCATGTAAAGCATGAAATCAAGCTACTTGAAGTTTAAAAGAGTTTCTTGGACTCCAAGGGTGGTAGAAACCCTTGGACGAACATTTCACATACCTTGGTTGCTAAATTCTTGAAAAAAAATAGTGAAACCTTGAGCCTTGACTTTGAAATTAATTCACCTATACTTCTTGAGAAATTTGAGAGAAAGTATATTTTGCTCAATAAGGGCTGAATCTCGTGTTTTAGGACTAAATAGGGGTAAGAAAAAGGCCCTAATACCCCTGAGGATGTGGATTTTTAATTACTAAAAACCAAACTGTCGATGCGTAGACCGATATGTTGCATCGTTGGCATCAATGCGATGGCCAACGCACTGCATTGAGTCTATGTTAGTTCACTGGAAATTTTCATTGGGAGCCAAGAAAAAATATTGATTAATGTGATGGCCACCACGCCACGCCGAGATTGCATCGATTCATTGTTTTATATTCCAAAACATGGTTCAAACAAGGTTCGAAACATACAAAACTTGTTCGGGAATACCTACTGACATTTTTGATCATGAATCAACCTAAAGATTGACATTTGAAGGTCATAAGAGTCGTAAAATATAGTTGCCAACTTTCTTAGGCCAAAATAATACTAAGTTTGAATACTTAGCTAGAATTTTCTAAGTTTGGGACCCCTTAGCAAGCTTAAAAGACTGAGATGAGCTTAGGATTTTATGGGGTCTTACAATATCTCCCCTTTGGAAATATTCATCCGCAAATGAGACTGATTAAACTAAGAATACTAATAGACTGGATTTAGACACTGGACATGCACAACTGAAGCATGATTTCATGACTGAAATTACTGTTTAACTGAATTATCATACTGAACATACATATATGATGTATGAGTGTATAGCTGAACATGATCATAATACATGACTAGGATTACTGATAAGATGAGTTTATATACTGAACATGCATATCTGATGCATGAGTACATGACTGAAATGATTCATGATTGCATGACGAGTATGCAATGTTAATTGATACCAAGTTGGTAGCTATATCTGAACATGAGACTGAGTAAATTCAAAGAAAAACTGTTACCTTGAGCTGATTTTGAGTTTGCGAAGAAGAGGTGAGGATACTTGGTTCGCATGTTTTCTTCTGCTTCATAAGTATCTCCCTCAACGGACTGATTCCTCTAAAGTACTTTGACTAGAGGAACTTCTTTGTTCCTCAGTATGTGAATTTAATAGTCAAGGATTTTGACTGGGACCTCTTCATAAGAGAGAGACTGTTCTGGACGTCTATGCTCTCTATAGGGACTATAATTCCAGGGTCACCTATGCACTTCTTTAGCATGGGGACATGAAACACTTAATGTACTAAAGCTAAGTCTGAAGGTAACTTAAGCTCGTAAGCTACCTTTCTGAAACGGCTGAGAATTCGGTAAGGACTGATATATCAAAGACTGAGCTTTCTCTTCTTACCAACCTCTTCACTCTTTTCATAGGAGAGATTTTCAAGAATACAAAATCCTCAATCCCAAACTCGAGATCATTTAGTGAATACGCATGAACGGGAATATGAGAACATAACTAAGCCTGAAACGTGATACAGGAACTGATTATCATGAACGGAACTGAGCCCCTAAATACATGGCTTACGAATGAGATTAGAACTTGAGGGTCCACCTATGAGCACCCACTACTCCAAACTATATTCGTTACGTGAAGAGAAGATGGAAGGTATAGGTCATGAAAGCTCGAGGATTAAGTGCATCTCCCCCTTGGGACATTATATCCCCTGAAGAATGCTGACTTGGCTGAGATACCGAGGAAAAATTAAGATGATGCACAGTGCACCTACGAATCGAATTATGACTGCATATCAGGGTTCTAAAACTGAGGAATGACACCTTAACTGAGCTGAACTCGCAACCGCATAGTTGTTTGATCTTAGAATAATTACATTCATGAGACTTCGAATAGTGAGACTAGATGGAAGGATGGGAAACCCAACCATAGGAATGTTATCCACTTAACTGCTAAACTGAATTGCTGGTTTTGTGGAATAACTTATCCTGAAAACTTATATTTGACTGGAGCCTTTCTTTGACACTCTTTCTATAGAGTTCTATTCATTTTAGGGAGTAAGGAGTCTTTGTATGGCTGAATAAAATAGCTGAATAAGAAAATCATATCCTAGTTAAAATTCTGTAATATGAGTCGGGGCCTACGAAACATCATCTAAGATGAAGTGGTTAAGCCTTATGTACTGCGACTACAAATTTTTAAGCTTAGACTTACACCTTGAATACTCTCTTAACTATACTCTCTACCTATGTACAATACCTTACTTGAGACTGCTGAAAATATTCACATGGGTGTTGAGCACAAGTGCATAAACTTACTAACTTATCTGATTATCTGAATGGTTGATAGCTGAATACTTGGTCATGTAGTATTGAACTGTTCTTAGTCTGAATAACTGGACTGGAACTGTAGAGTATCATGTATATTAGGTAAGGACTGAATGGGTAACATGAGGTAACTGAGCATGATTTGTGAAAACTATATTATTTGAGAAGGTAAGACCAAACATAGAGCATGACTCTGAAATAGTCTATAAACTGAGGTAGTGAAATACTGATAACTAAATAACTGATAATTGTATGCTATGGTCAAGCAAATCTGAAACTGAACTGAGATACTACTCTGATTACTGGACTGGGACTGAGACTGTAACTAAGACTGCAATTGAGACTGTACTAGAAATGAATACGGGGTTCTGATAACTCTACCTACTAAGGTTTGATCTGGACTGAATTCTCCCACTATGTTCAATCCTACTCTAATCTACAAAATGCATTTATCCACTTACACATAAACATGACATTCAAGCCTATCTTTATAGATACAGCCTCATGTAAAACTAACATGCAATAATCTTTTCTTAACATAAAATATTTACTCTCTCCCTTCTAAGCAACTGCTTATCATTACATAAATAAGGAGAGTCCACTGAAGGGTTAAAATATGAGGACCTGATGTATGCATGAATACTATACCAAACTCGACACTTAATTGAGGTATGAGGAATAGAATGTCAACACCATGGATTTATCAAAATATCCAAACTGAGGATATGCTTGGTAAAATCTGAATTTATTCGATCGCTAGGAGTGTAGCATGGGTCATGGGAACTGAGCATACTGTATAGCATGACATGGGTACCTGAGTCATGAGCTACATGACCTGAGTCTGGAGTTTCTGTATTCATCGAACATGATTCGTAACACTGAGTGAACTGGAACTCCTTATACTAGAAAATGTATGCATGCATGACTGCTAGCATGCACGAGTATGGGCTATGATCATAGAGCTGACATATAAGACATGAATAGATATCATGATAACTGATGGGTTTCGAGAGTCTGGAATGTGATTCTGAGATGATCTGTGTGATCATTCTCGTTATAAAAATAGACAATAATGTCATCTATGAAGACTATGATGAACATGTCCAAGTACTACTAGAACACACGGTTCATCAAGTCCATGAAAGCTACTGGGGCATTAGTAAGACCAAATAACATGACTATGAATTCGAAGTGACTATACTAATTTCTAAAAGTTATTTTTGGGATTTCACATTCCCTGACCCTGAGCTGATGATAGCCTAATATGAGGTCTATCTTGGAGAAGTAACTGGCACCCTAAAGTTGGTCAAACAAGTCATCGATTCTGGGAAGGGGATACTTGTTCTTGACTGTGACTTTATTTAGCTGACGGTAATCAATACACATTCTGAAAGAATTGTCTTTCTTACGCACGAATAAAACTGTTATCTAGGAGATCCTTTAACTATTCTTTTAATTCTCTTTCTGCAGGTGCCATTTTGTATGATGGGATAGATGTGGGCTGAGTATCTAGAAGAAGGTCTATTTTATAGTAGATTTCCCATTAGGGAGGAACTCCGGGGAGATCTTCAAAAAACATATTTGGGAATTCACATACTACTGGCATTGATTCAAGATTAGGGGGCTCTAAACTAGAGTCCTGGACTCGAACGAGATGGCAGACACATCCTTTAGACATTATTTTTCTCGTCCTTAGGTAAGAAACAAGTTGATCCCTAAGTGTTGAAGTACTGCCCCTCCACTCAAGGACGGGTTCATTTAGAAACTGAAACTGGACAATTCCATTTTCTAGTCGACCGAGGTATAGAAGGAATAAAGCCAATCCATGCCGAGAATGACATCAAAATCGGTTATCTCTAATTTGACTAAGTTTTTTGAAGTGACTTTCTGAGATATCATAACCGAACAGTTCTTGTATACCCGCTGGGCTATGATAGATTTACCCACTGGAGTAGAGACTGAGAAAGGTTCTGCTAGGATTTTGGGACTGACTCCGAAGTCAACAACTATATAAGGAGTAACAAAGAACCAAAAATCTTCTGGGTCTATAAAAGTAGAGACATGTAAAAGACAAACATGTAATGTAACAGTGACCACATCAGGAGAACTTTCCTGATCTTGTCGGGACTGAAGTACATAAAGCCTGTCTGGGCGTTACCCACTAGTGGAACTTGAATAGGCACCCTGCTGATTCGGGTGATCGGACTGAGCTGGGGAATGATTTTGCTGACCATGGGACCTAACTGGGACAATCTATGACTCTGTGACCAGGATTTCCACACCTAAAACATACATCACTACCAGCTCTGTAGATACCTTGGTGGTTTCTTCCACATTTCAGACAAAGAGGATTGGTTTTGCTACTCTTTGGCCTAGATGTGCTGGCCCTCTTATTCTTTCTCCCCTTTTTCCTATGCCTCTCCTCCTTACTCTGTGGAGCATGAGCCATAAGACTAGATAGTATAACAACCAGCTGACTATTCTGACCAACTATTGAATGAGCCAAGGCAGTAAAAGTAGCTCTAAACTTAGCGTGAGATATATGCTCATTCAGGTGGTCTGTCTGAACGTGCGGAGGGGCTGAATAGTTTTCGTTACTTTATTTGTTAGACTCTATAGAAGATATTTTCTAGAAGCATGAGGAAGAGATGAATTATACTGAGAGTTTAACTTTAGCTCATGCTCACTCGCACGACATGATTACTAAAAGAAGGGAAACTTTTTCTAAAACATCTAATAGCCTCTTGTGCATAAGTGTGGCACACTACACACCCATGCACAAGACTTTACTGGATGTGACTTTCAGACTTTCTAAGACTCTTTTGAACCCTGGGGTCCTATACCAAGTTTGTAACGCCCTGATGCTATACCCTAAATGCTATGCGGTTCTTATAATCTCAAAGGACCACAGTTAACCCATGACTGGTACCTGCTGCAATAACTGAATAATAGTACTGTAATATGCGTAAATTAGGCAGAAAATATGCCATAAGGTTCAGTACTGTAATAAAACTAAATATGGTATAATTATACTAAAATTGAAATATCTATCTGAAAAATACTCTAGTCTAAAAAGCCTCTACTGTCTGAATCATGGAGTTGATGGGATAAGCCCCCAACTAACTCCAACTAATGAAAACTATACTGATAAACCAAAATACTAAAGAAAATAATCATGTCCTCAAACTATAAGGACTCACCACTAACTCTGACTGCTGAAGATCTAAACTGCTAAGGGTGCTCGGGAGCCCATGCGTCTAAACCTATGATAAAAAATATCATAGCACAAGCGAAAAGTATGCATCAGTACTTCGAATGTACCGGTATGCTAAGTGAGCTAGGCTGAAATGGATGGGTTCATATGCATGATCAATGCTGACTGAATGACATGAATATAACTAAATTGGAGTACATGCATGAATACATATACTGTAATCTAAGGTCATGATAACACTAGATACGGAGTTCTGAATTACTGATTTACTGATATATAAGTTTATTGATGCCTTGTAGCTGAAAAATATAATGACTCAAAATCATCTCTCGGGATGTCACACGGTGCTTAAGGCTACAAGTATCCCCAAGCTAACCCTTAGAGCTGGTTTCTACCAATAAAACTAAATTCAAGATGAAATAGACTCAACACTCGCATAGTCATATCACATGAAAGGAAATACAGGAAAGATACTCGGTCCATATGACCACAATACAGAGAAACCTCAACAAAACCACTATACCGAACCCTCGACACATCACAAGTATGATACTAGTCTAACAAGCCTCTACAAATCAAAATCTAGAGAGCCGTTGGGATAGGTCCCCAACTGACTCGAAATGAACTGAAGATAAAACATAGCCTTTTAAGTACAATAAACATCTGAAGATCGGCCCTCGAACCATGAGGACTCACCACTGCAGAAAACGTAGGCAAGATACTCGAAGAATCATGGGCGAGGCTGGCACTGAGCACCTGAACCTACATTATCACACAATGTAGCATATAGACATATATATGAATTAGTACTTGGAATGTACTAAGTATGCAGGGGTAAATGCATATGTATAAAGTAGTAACAATCTTCTTCAATCAAATCATGTATGCACAATGAGACGACTCACATGGCTTGAATAAGCATAAAATATAAAGCTCATAAGTCAATGTAGAATGGGGCATGTAACACAAATCTCGTGAGTCCTTATTGTTTAACTTTAAAATTAGAAATCTTCTCTTATTCTCAATACCCAAAAAGTAAGGAACTTTAAACAATAATTTCAACTTATGCATATGTCTCATGGAGAGTAAAACTTTCTCAATGCTCAATATTTTATAACTATTTAGAACTCATATGCTTGGAATTTGGAATCATATGACTTGAAAACATACTTGAAGGCATTTCATTCACCTTAGGAAATTATTTCATTTCAAGCTTTAGGAAAATCATTCTATCTCAAATGGACAAGCATTCTAGTTTATGGAAACAACTTATCCCAAAGCTTTATGAAAGATACTATAACAAGGAAAGATACTTTCATTTAGGAAAAATAACTCACATCAAGAAAATACTTTAGTTAGGGAACATCTTTGCAATCCAACCATTTAGGAAAATAACTTATCGGAAAGTAAAATAATTATTTGATCTCAAAGTTTGAAGGGCAAGGGAGGTTCTTGTAACCGACATAAACCATGCGAGCTACATGGAGTCCAACTTTTTTCCTCCTAAGGAGGAGACCCACATTGGGGAGGAGCGTCATATTCTTTCCAGGGAGTATAACCTAGGTCTAGTGATCACTAAATAAAACTCGCCCTCGGGCCCAATCATAATCATCATAAACTCGGCCTCAAGCCTAACCTATGGTGGCACATAGTTTTGGGGTAAGAAACCATTGTGACTTACCCGCTCGGTGCTACGTACTACTCCCTTTAGATTATCTGTGCTCATCTCATAAAAATCCAGTTTTAGAATAATCTCATGGTTCACCACGAACCCAATAATCAAATCGATAATCTCGTATGATGAAGTAGATTTCAAAGCTTTCGGACCATTAGGTCAATTCATTTCTCAATCATCTCAAAATACTCAAATCAAAGGTGCTTATAGCACAAGAGTTCATAATTTCACAAGTCTCAAATAGGTATTACTAACCCATAATTCAATCACAAGTTAAAGCTCATCAAAAGCATAACATATAGCATATAGATTCATAAATCATGTGGAAATTTGGGAATTTCAGAAATTTATCTCAAAATCTCAATATAGACATATGCTTCGATATCTCAACGTTGCAAAAATTAGCTTCTCAAGGAGTAAAATCATGGGGTTTATACCCAGCTGTAAATTCTCGATAAAACATGTAGAAATCATGACCTTTGACTCTTAATTTATGGGAAATATCAAGATAATGCATTCAATAATAATGGGTGAAAACCCCCAATTCAAATTCATGTAAAAACCTCATAGATTTCAGGAAATTCATAATGTAAATAAGCCTTTTGGGCACAAGGGTGAAAGGGTTACCCTTGTTCAAAACCCCACATACCTTGAATTAGAAGCTTTGGATGAACTCTCACTTTTGGAACTTTATTCATACTCTTGAATAAGGGTTATTGAGGCCCTTGACTTGGGAACCTTGAATCTTGACTCAATTTAGAAAATTCATGGTGGATTCTTGAGATTCTTGGAAGGGGTTTTGGATACTTAGGGTTTTTGATGAGAGAAAACTTGAGAAAAACTTCATAGGATGCTTGCAAATGACTTTGATTTGGTGTTTACATAGTTTTATAGGCTTGGAAAAATTCCAAAATGCCGCTTTTAATATTTGTACGAAAATGAAAAAATTGAACTAGGAACCTGATTTTAGGGGTCACTGTGATGCGCCACTTATCGCGGTGGCTCGGTGAAAATTGACAATTGGCAATATAGGAGTCACCGCGATGCGGAGCCATCATATTTTTCCACTAGTTGGGACCTGGAACCTCAGCGCGATGCACCAATATCGCGGAGTTCCACAAAAATTTGAAAATTGTCAATTCGACCCTCTCTGCGACACGCCAAGCACTAAAATGACACAGTTTTACGACTATGTCTTAAATTAGCCATAACTTCTTACCCGGGAATCGGATGTGGGTGAATCTTATGTCGACGGAAAGCTTATAAAATTTCCCACGTGATAAAAATTCAAAATTAGGGAAATTCTATATGGTTAACATGGTATCACTTAGGAGTCACTCCTACATCTTTTAGGGCTAGAATTATGCTTTATTCGACACACTCCAAGGCTCAAACTATGAGGAAACTTTGCGAGGTCTTCAATATCTCCCCTTGTGAACATTTGTCTTCGAATGCCATGAGTTAGATGAAGGACATAGGAAAAAATAGAGCACCCATAGCTGAAACAATTTCTAAACGGCTCAAGACCTTTCTAAACTCATGAATACTCCGAACAATGCAAGAACTCATACAAGGATAGATGCATAGATGAACTTTAAACTAGAAGGGCTGAATTAAGGAAGAATAGTACCTTCGGCTTGGTCTAAACCCGCAGAAAAGAGGTGCGGGTACTTGGCTCGCATGTCTGCTTCTGCCTCCCAAGTAGCACCCTCAACAGATTGGTTCTGCCATAACACCTTGACCAAGGGAACCTTTTTGTTCCTCAGCCTGCGGACTTAAAAGTCTAGGATCTGAACAGGAATTTTATCAAAGGAAAAACTATCCTGAATCTCAGCACTCTCTAAAGGATCAACCACAACAGAATCACCAATATGCTTCTTGAGCATGGAGACATGAAAGATAGGATGAACGACGGACAACTCTGAGGGAAATTCAACCTCATAGGCCACTCTACCAACACGGCTCAAAACACGATACGGGCCAACAAAATGGGGACTAAGCTTTCCCTTCTTACCAAACCTCTTCACTCCTTTCATGGGTGATATCCTTAAGTACACTAAATCACCCACCTCAAACTTAAGATCTCTCCTCCTTACATCTACATAAGACTTTTGACGACTCTGAGCGGTTTTCAACCTTTCTCTAATTAACTTAACTTTCTCCATAGCATCAAACACTGCATCAGGCCTGCACGCGGCAGCTTCACCCACTTCAAACCAACCTATGAGTGATCTATACCTCCTACCATATAAGTCTTCAAACGGTGACATCTCAATGCTAGCATGGAAACTATTGTTTTAGGTAAACTCCATCAATGGAGAATGCTCATCCCAACTTCTTTTGAAATAAAGAGTGCACACCCTCAACATATCCTCTAGGATTTGATTGGTTCTCTCATCCTGACCATCTATCTGTGGGGGAAATATGGAACTCAGAAGAACTTGGGTACCAAGACCCTGCTGAAACGCCCTCTAAAACTAGAAAGTAAATAGAGTACCCCTATCCAAAATGATAGACAAGGGAACTCCATGCAGCCTGACCAACTCTCGGATATACTATCTAGCATAATCCTCAGCTGTGTAGATGTATGCACTAGCAAGAAATGTGTTCACTTAGTCAACCTATCCATAACAACCCAAATGGAATCACGATGACGGCGCGAAAGAGACAACCTAGTCATAAAGTCCATATTCACTATCTCTCACTTCTAAGTGGGTATACTAAACTCTTGCATCATACCACCCAGTGTTTAGTTCTCTACCTTAACTTGTTGACACGTTGCATACTTTGCTACAAACTTGTCTATATCTTTCTTCAAACCGTTCCACCAATAGATCTCCTGTAAATCGTAGTACATCTTGGTAGTGCTGGGATGAATGGAATAACATGCGCCATGTTCTTCACCCATAATCCTCTACCTCAAATCATCGATACACGGGACACGCAACCTACTATGAAATCTCAACACACCATCTCCCCCTTGGGAGAAGTCCTCGACCTTTTGGTCCTTAACTGACTCCTTCAGTTTGACCAAACTAGAATCCATATCCTATTTCTCCTTTACTTTCGAAACTAAGGAGGATTCAGAACTACTCTGCACGAATGTACTCCCCTCTGCTGAATCAAGCAATCTAACCCCCAACCTAGCCAGACAATGCATATTATAAGTCAACTCTATCTTACCTTCCTCAATATGTACAACACTATCCATAAATAATCTGTTAGGGGCATCCACTACTATATTGGCCTTGCCCGGGTGATACAACACACTCATATCATAATCTTTCAACAACTCTAACCATATCCTTTGCCTAAGATTTAACTCCTTCTGCGTAAATAGGTACTGTAGGCTTTTATGATCAGTAAACACATCAATGTGGATACCATAAAGATAGTGTCTCCAGATTTTCAAAGCAAAGACCACAACAGCTAACTCAAGATCATGGGTTGGGTAGTTCTTTTCATTCGGCTTTAACTGTCAAGAGGCATAGGCTATAACCTTACCTCTTTTCATCAACCCAAAACCCAAGCCAACTCTAGAGGCATCACAATACACCATAAAACCATCGGTACCATCAGGACAAGTTAACACAGGGGCTGAAGTGAGTCGAGTCTTCAACTCCTAAAAACTCACAGGAATCGGACCATTGGAATTTAAATTTCTTTTGGGTCAATCGGGTCATAGGAGACACAATGGAAGAGAAACCCTCAACAAAACGACGGTAGTAGCTAGCTAGACCCAAGAAACTCCTAATGTAGGATGGAGAAGTAGGTCTAGGCCAATTTCTAATGGTTTCTGTCTTTTGGGGATCAACTCTAATACCCTCGGCTGAAACAACATAACCCAAAAAGGCTACAGAAATTAGCCAAAATTCACACTTACTGAATTTAGTGAACAACTGGTGATCTCTTAGAGTTTGCAAGACAATTCTAAGATGAGCTGCATGGTCTTCTCATCATGGGAATACATAAGGATGTCATCTATGAAGACAAGGACAAGAATATCAAGGTATTGCTTGAACACTCGATTCATGAGGTCCATGAAGGCTGTCGGGGCATTGGTTAGCCCAAAAGACATGACTAGAAACTCAAAGTGACCATAGCGGGTTCGGAAGGCTATCTTTGGAATATCACATTCCTTCACCTTAAGTTGATGATTGCCGGATCTAAGGTCTATCTTGGAGAAATAACTTACACCTTGCAACTGATCAAACTGGTCATCAATTCTTGGAAGAGGATACTTGTTTTTTACTATGACCTTATTGAGTTGACGGTAGTGAATGCACATACGCAATGATCCATCTTTCTTTCGTACGAACAAAATAGGTGCGCTCCAAGAAGAAATACTAGGACTAATGAAACCTTTATCTAAGAGGTCCTTGAGTTGCTCCTTCAACTCCTTAAGATCTGCAGGTGCCATACAGTATGGAGGAATAGAGATAGGACGAGTGTAAGGAAAAAGGTCAATTCTGAACTCTATCTCTCTATCGGGAGGTACCAGTAAGAGATCTTTTGGAAAGACATCGGGGAACTCATTAACAATACCTACCGACTGGATGGTTAGAGTCTTGAACTTAGTGTCTTTGACTCTAACTAGGTGGGAGATGTAACTTTTTGATATAAGCTTTCTGGTTTTTTATATGAGATAAAATGACTTTTGGGAGATACCAAACTCCCGGACCACTCGAACACTGGTTCTTTAGGAAACTGAAACTTGACCACACGGGTACAACAATCCATAGATGCATAACAAGAATGAAGCCAATCCATACCCAGAATAAGACAAAATCTATCATGTCTAACTCTATCAAATCCGCAAGTATGGCTCTATAAAGCACAGTAATAGGGCAATTTCTATACTCTTGTTTAGCAATAACAGACTCCCCTACTGGTGTAGAAACTAGGAAAGGCTCAAAAATCTTTTTGGGACTCATTTTGAAATTCACAGCTATAAGTGGGGTCACATAAGAGAGGTTTGATCCGGGGTCCAACAACACATAAACATCGACACAAAAGACATAAAGCATACCAGTAACAACATCAGGGAGCCCTTCTACTCCCGACGGGATGGTAAGGCATAGAATCTATTATGGCACTGACCGTCTGCAGTGCTAGAAGAAGTGTCCTGAGCAGGGGCGGGACAAAGTATCAGAGCTAGTACACTAGTAGCCTGTGCCTGAGGTCAGGCATCTCTGTTCCCCTGTCTAGCATGGGGGCAATATCTAAGTCTGTGGCCCTGCTTGCCATAACCAAAACAACCCCTCAAATCTCCGAAACACTCCCCAAGGTGATTTCTACCATATTTAGCACAAGATGGATAACGGGGCCTATTTCTAACACTATTCTGCGGCCCAAACAAAAAAGACCTACTCCATTTCTCTAGCCTGCCTCTAGGAGCGGGAGCACTAGGTGATGAAGGCATTAGAATAGAAGGTCATCTCTGAAACTAGGGGCGGTTCCCTCCATGGAACCTAGGCCGGCTAAACTTATACTGCTCAAGTCTAGCCCTCTTGCTACCCCTTATTCTATCTCTTTCTCTAAGCTTATCCCTTCTATCTGTTGGGCATGCATCATCAACCTAGCCAGATCCATATCCTTATGCAACATCAGAACCTTACACTTCTTCAGTACCATCCCAGAAATACAAGTCACAAACTTACTCATGCTAGCCTAAGTGTCAAAAATTAAATCAGGAGCGTACTTGGACAACTGATTGAACTTCAAACAGTACTCCTTAACAGTTATGGAGCCCTGCCTCAAGTTCATGAACTCCTCAATCTTTTCATCCCTCATCTCAAGTGGAAAAAATTGGTCCAAGAAGGCATCTTAGAACACTTGCCAAGTCATAGGAGCGATATTCTCACCTCTACCCTTCTTCCATGATACAACCCAATCATAAGCAATGCCCTTCAATCCATAGATGCCAACTTAACAATTTCTTCTTCCAAAATATACATCATATCAGTGATCTTCCTCACCTCATCTAAGTACAACTGGGGGTCCTCATCCTCCTTGGACCCATAGAACTCAGGTGGATTCATCCGTATAAAGTCATGAATCCTAGTTGTGGGTACATCACCACCCTACTGATTAGCAACTAAGGCCTGGTTATTGGCCCAAATATTTGCGGTGACTGCTTAGGCTAATGCCTGAAAGGCCTTTCTAAACTCAGCATGGGACGCCATCTCATTCAAAGGATCAACAGGTGGGGGTTGCTCATCATTATTCCTACAGACATTCGCTCTTTAAAAAGGCATTTTCTAAAAATAGAAGAGCATGGATCATTGGATAAGAGGGACAACTGTAGGCACGATAGGATCTGAAAGAAAGAACAAATTTTTCCTAAAATATCTCATAGCCTCTTGCTCATAGATATGGCACTCTATACACCGATGATCAAGACTCTACTCAACACGGTTTGTTACACTCCCTAGGACTCCTTAGAAACCTAAGGCTTTAATACCAAGTTTGTACCAATCCAAAATCATCTCCTAGGACGTCACACAGTGCTTAAGCCTACAAGTATCCCCAAGCTAACCCTTAGAGCTAGTTTCTACCAATAACACTCAATTCAATATGAAATAGACTCAATATTAGTATAGTCATATCATATGAAAGGAAATACAGAAAAGATACTCAGTCCATATGACAACAATATAGAGAAACCTCAATAAAACCATAATACCAAACCTTCGACACATCACAAGTATGATATTAGTCTGACAAGCCTCTACAAATCAAAATCTAAAGATCCATTAGGATTGGTCCCCAACTGACTTGAAATGAACTGAAGATAAAACGTAGACTCTCAAGTATAATAAATATCTGAAGATCGGCCCTCGAAACATGAGGACTCACCACTGCAGAAAACGTAAGCAAGGTACTCAGAAGATCACGGGTGAGGCTGGGACTGAGCACCTGAACCTATATTATGACACAATATAGCATATAGACATATATATGAATCAGTACTTGGAATGTACTGAATATGTGAGGGCGAATGCATATGTAAAAGTAGTAACAATCTTCTTCAATCAAATCATGTATGTATAATGAGACGACTCACTTGGCTTGAACAAGCATAAAATATAAAGCTCATAAGTCAATGTAGAATGTGGCATGTAACACAAATCTCGTGAGTCATCATTGTTTAACTTTAGAATCAGAAATCTTCTCTTATTCTCAATACCTAACAAGTAAGGAACTTTAAAAAATAATTTCAACTCATTCATATGTCTCATGTAGAGTAAAACCTTCTTAATGCTCAATATTTCATAACTATTTAGAACTTATATGCTTGGAATTCGGAATCATATGACTTGAAAACATACTTGAAGGCATTTCATTCACCTTAGGAAAATATTTCATTTTCTAGTTTATGGAAACAACTTATCTCAAAGCTTTATGAAAGGTACTATAATAAAGAAAGATGCTTTCATTTAGGAAAAATAACTCACATTAAGAAAATAATTTAGTTAGGGAACATCTTTGTGATTTAATAATTTAGGAAAATAGCTTATAGGAAAGGAAAATAAGTATTTGATCTCAAAGTTTGAAGGGAAAGGAAGGTTCTCGTAACCGACATAAACTATGCGAGCTACATAGAGTCCAACATTTTATCCTTCTAAGGAGGAGAACCCACGTTGTGTAGGAGCATCATACTCTTGCCAGGTAGTATAACCTAGGTCTAGTGATCACTAAATGAAACTCGGCCTCGGGCTCAATCATAATCATCATAAACTCGGCCTCAAGCCTAACCTATGATGGCACGCAGTTTTGGGGTAAGAAACCATTGTGAATTACTCGGTCGGTGCTAAGTACTACTCTCTTTGGATTATCTATGCTTATCTCATAAAAATATACTTTTAGAATAATCACATGGTTCACCACGAACCCAATAATCAAATTGGTAATATCATATAATGAAGTAGATTTCAAAGCTTTCAGACCATTAGGTCAATTCATTTCTCAATCATCTCAAAATACTCAAATCATGGGTGCTTACAATACAAGAGTTCATAATTTCACAAGTCTCAAATAGGTCTTACTAACCCTTAATTCAATCTCAAGTTAAAGCTCATCAAAAGCATAATATATAGCATAGATTCATAAATCATGTGGAAATCTGGGAATTTCAGCAATTTATCTCAAAATCTCAATATAGTCATATGCTTTAATATCTCAACATTAAAAATATTAGCTTCTCAAGGAGTAAAATCATGGGGTTTATACCCAGCTGTAAATTCTCGATAAAACATGTAGAAATCATGACCTTTGACTCTTAATTCATGGGAAATATCAAGATAATACATTCAATAATAATGGGTGAAAAATCCCAATTCAAATTCATGTAAAAACCTCATAGATTTCAGGAAATTCATAATGTAAATAAGCCTTTTGGGCACAAGGGTGAAAGGGTTACCCTTGTTCAAAACCCCACATACCTTGAATTAGAAGCTTTGGATGAACTTTTACTTTTGGAACTCTATTCGTACTCTTGAATGAAGGTTCTTGAGGCCCTTGACTTGGGAACCTTGAATCTTGACTCAATTTAGAAAATCCATGGTGGATTCTTGAGATTCTTGGATGAGGTTTTGGATACTTAGGGTTTTTTATGAGAGAAAACTTAAGAAAAACCTCATAGGATGCTTGCAAATGACTTTGATTGGTGTTTGCATGGTTTTATAGGCTTGGAAAATTTTCAAAATACCCCTTTTAACATCTGTACGAAGCTGGAAAAATTGAACTAGGAACCCAATTTAAAGGGTCACCGCGATGCGCCACTTATCGCGGAGGCTCACTAGAAATTGACAATTGGCAATATGTGAGTCATCGCGATGTGCCAATATCATGGAGTTCTACTGGAATTGGACAATTTTCAAATCGACCCTCTCCGCGATGGGCCCAAGCACTGAAATGACATAGTTTTACGATTAGGTCTTAAATTAGCCATAACTTATTACCCGGGTATCGGATTTGGGTGAATCTTATATCGACGAAAATCTTATAAATTTCTCATGTGATAGAAATTCAAAATTAGGGAAATTCTATATGGTTAAGACAATACTCAGTTAGGAATCACTCCTATATTTTTTAGGCTCGTAATTATGCTTCATTCAACACGCTCCAAGGCTTAAACTACGAGGGAACTTTGTGGGGTCTTAAAATAATTGAGTGACTGTATTTGAAAGTCTTGATCCTATAGAACTATACTGAGTTTCATACTAAACTGAGTGTCTGTATCTGACAGTCCTGAATCTATAGAACTGAACTTAGTTTTATTCTGAGACTGGAACTTAAACTAAGACTATGGAAGGTAATCATCTAATTGATATGCCTCTTTCTGAATAGATTGGGATCCAACCTTTAACCCAGTTGGAAGGGTGTCAGTACTGTACCACTGGTAAAGATAACTATGAGTTAACCCTCTCTGACATGAAGCTCTTTTGTCAACCCTCACTGGAAGGAAAACTTATACAAAATGTATCAACCTTAATCTGGAAGGAGGATATCTCAACCTACGCTGGCTATGTAGTTCTATAATGCAGGGATTTCTACAAAGGGTCAAACCCTCTACTGGAAGGAATGCCCTCATCCCTGGATTAACTCGATGCTGAATCCTACTCCCAACTGAATAGACGCTGAACTAATTTCTAATTAATACTAGGCTTGATTGAACTATTACTGATTATACTATCTAACTGAACTAAACTGAGTTCCATTGACTGTCGGAATATTACTAAATTCTGTTAATTGGCTGAATTTACTCAGGCTTGAACTAAATACTGAACTGGACTAGACTGATACTGAGTCTACTAAGTTTTTCCTGAGTTCTGTAACTGATTGAGAGTACTACTGATCGTGACATGACTGATACTATCCTGAGACTGACCATGGCTCTAGGTAATCAGCTAAATTATCAGGTATTAAATACCCGCAGGACTCAATAGCATAAATTATAAGACATGGCACAATCTTGAAACACGATAAATAACTACTTGATCATTATTCATTCATTGGGACATTCTAGCAAAACTTGCATGACATGAATTTGAATACATGCTAACATGATATAATTTTATGATTTAATTCTTATGAACAACTTATCAAACACTTGGAAGGTATTGTATATGCACATATTACTAATCAATACATAAGAATCACAATTTCAAGGCTTTAACATGAATTCACATGATACTACATACATAATAGTTGTTTTTACATAAATCTTGCACTTAATCAAGGAATAGAAATCCAATCACCATTATAATCATGAATACACTTGAATCCAAATCATGGAAAGCATGAAATCAAGCTACTTGAAGTTAAAAAGAGTTTCTTGGACTCCAAGGGTGGAAGGAACCCTTGGATGAACACTTCACGTACCTTGGTTTCTAAATTCTTAAAGAAAAATGATGAAACCTTGAGCCTTGACTTCGAAATTAAATAACCTAGGGTTCTTGTTCTTGAGAAATTTAAGAGAAAGTAAGTATATTTTTCTCAATAAGGGATGAATCTCGTGTTTTAGGACTAAATAGGGTTGGGAAAAAGACCCTAATACCCCTGATGACACAAATTTTTAATCACTAAAAATTGAACTATCGATGCACAGACCAATGCACCGTGTTGTTGGAATTGATGTGATGGCCAATGTGCCGTATCGAGTCCATGTCAGTTCACTAGAAATTTTTGCTGGGAGTCAAGGAAAAATATTGATCAATGCAGTGGCCATCGCGCGGCACCGAGATCGTGTTAATTCACTATTTTAGATTTTCAAACGTGGTTCAAACGAGGTCCAAAAAATATAAAACTCATCTGGAAACACCTACTGACATTCCTGATCATGAATCAGCCTAAAGATTGATATTTTAAGGTCATAAGAGTCGTGAAATAGAGTTGCCAACTTACGAAGGCCAAAATAATACTAAGTCTGAATACTTAGCTAGAATTTTCTAAGTCTGGGACCCTTAGCAAGCTTAAAAGACTGAGTTGAGCTTAGGATTTTGTAGTATCTTACAAATATATTCGATTACCCACTGTAAAAATTTAGCAGTAACCTGCCTTAAATAGTAGCTGAGATATATAGTATCCTGCCAACACTTTAAACATCAACTTGTATTTTTTAGTTTTCTACTCTCTCATATTTTTTAGTACTAGAAGTTTTAGGAAGTAAAGAAATTGCAGTACAGTTAATAGGCCTATACATTTTAGAACCTAAAAACCAACTCTTAAATTAATTCCTTGTGTACTCACTTAGTAAGAAATTAAAGTGGACAGTTTAAGCCAAGCAGACTGAATGATCTTTTTTAGTGTCGTTAGATCGAAGCTACTTCCAGCTAGTAATCAAAGATCTATTTAAGTTATTCAATAATTATATGGATAATAGATAGTAAGTACCTGATAAAAAAATCGAGGCTAATATTCCACCAACAACTAAAGCTGTCTCTTCAGAACCGAAACAAGAAAGAGCTTATTACATCATTCATGTCTAGTTTTTATCTCTAATAATACCCTCCCTAATAATTTATATGACATACTTTATTTGGACACGATGGTTTAAGGCAAACGACTCCTAGTAGTTTTGAAATGTGTAGTCTTAGAACCCATCTGTCTTCAATATTTATTCATTTTTTCTGAAATAATTTTTTACTTTATTTAAAAGTAGGTGTTTAGCCATGAAACTTGAACTTCAACTTGAAGTTGGATTTCCAATTTGAAAATTTGCGTAACTTGTTTACTAACTCCATGTTCAGAAATAAAATACTCCCATATCTCCTTTATAAAAAGTATAATAAAAAAAAATTCTAGTTGTTACAAATTTCAAATAAAGTGAAAAAAGTTTGGAACCTTATGATCTTGACTTGGAAAAAATTTAACAAAACTAAAAAGACTTTTGAATTTTATGGTCTTAAACATAAAATGCGTAAAATGTATCAAAATCATTTTAATCTTGTGGTTTTAAACATGTCGTGCATGTGAAAAGTTAGAATTAAAGAGTTTCCAGAAAAAGAAAAAGACATTCTTTTTTAAACCACCAAAAAAAAGCAATACAAACAAATTAGAATGGAGAAAGTATAAAATAAATCTACATTTTCAATCACCAATAGGATAAATAATTAACATGGCTAGCCTTCCTTTTATAGTAAACAAAATATGGTGAAGGAAGAAGAATATATCATTATTAGCAGATCATGTTGGAACACCAATCTTTTAGTAACTTAATCATCAAGTAATACACAAGTTTTTTTTAAGGTGGATAGAACTAATGTTTGTATAGTTATTACTATATCATAAACACAAATACAAAATCTCTAAACATGAATGGAGCAAGAAAAAAATCAAGATCCGCACACGATGTTTGTTAGATTATTAATCCCTCAAGCAGTGAATCAGAAATCACAAACAAAGCTAGGGAAAAAAGGTTTTCTAGACACTCAACATTCTAAAATAATTATATATGTTGTGCAACCTCTCATCAATCATCAAATTGTTGGTGTTTTTTTGGTTTGTTACCTATTGTAATTTGTCCCTTCCATCAACAACCAACTAAACTCTCCAGCTACACACACACACACGCGTGCACATACATACACATACACACACACACACACATATATATATATATTCAAGTTACCTTTCTAATTTGGTCCCACTATCACACCTAACTCTCAAACTTATATCATGACATAAACAAGAACCTAACAACAACATACCAGCGGAATCTCACAAGTGAGGTATGAAGAGGGTAGTATATATGAAGATCTTATCTTTACCTTGGAAGATAAAGAGACTATTTTTGATAGACCCTTAGCTCAGACACAAGAAAGAACCCAAAAATTGCTTAATCTACCCTAGGCATCATACAAGAATAAATTCCCTAAATTAATTACCATTCATACATCTAAAACATAGCTAGGTTCACATATTTCCCACAGGTATTCATGGTTTGCTAAGATGTAAGTAATATATACACCGACAATATAATCATAACTTAACCTACTATATAGTAGCATACTGAATTCTTAATGGATGGTTGTAAAAAAATTTAAAAAATTTCTTTAACTAATTAATTTACCTATAAGAACTTGTAAATTTTGCTTAATTTCATGATAGGCCATAACAGTTTTAATAGCATGAACTCTGACATGTTGTTGAACTTGTTGTTTAAAGGAACACAAAATTAATAAGTATTGTGCCTATTTTAAAATTAAAAATAACAAGATTAATCAATTAAAAAGAATTGGTACAAAAATAAATTACTACTTGTAAAACCTACCAAGAAATTATCAAGTTCCTGTCTCTCATGAGGAGAGAGTTGTTGATGCTGCTGTTGAGAAGAAACATAAGATCTTAAAAGAGATCCCAATTTTAAAAGCTGATTATATGTTAATGGCAACTAATAAATAGGAATAGAAATATGAAAACATGTTACATATGTTGAAAGTAGTTGTTCATATAAGGGATATATAGCAATTTCACCCTTGAACTGTCTCGAATGGTTAATATCATCAAAAATCATCATAGATGAAATATCATGACTAGTAGAACCCATTAACCCTATAACATAGGTTGTGGAAATTTTATTTTTTTATTTTAGGACCACAAATAATAACACACAGAAAAAGAGAATCTTTTGTGTACTATTTTTTGATAATATGCACTTATAATTTAATAGTTGGACTTGTTATTAGGTATGGGAAAGGATAGTGAAAGAAGAGAAGGATACAATTCTGGATAATCCCTCAAATTAGAATTGAACCACAGATTGAACGTGCAGGATTTTTTTTAAAAGTGGGAAAATAAGGTTAGTACAACTCAGGTTCTATTTCTACTTGTTTGGACAAGTTTCTTAGAAAATCGGGTTCCTGTTGTCAGTACTTTTCTGAGAGATCACAAAATGGATTCCCTAAAGCCCTAAATAAATCTTAATATAAACAATATTATGTGGACTGTATTTTGTCACCCTATTCTTGAGAATTCTGTCTACCCCACTTAGCCCTATTTTGGATAACTAATTCTGAAATAGCTAATTTCGAGATTAATTATTTTAAAATAACTTGTTCCCAACCAAACGACCCCTTAATACCAAATTAATCCTAAATATCCCACCTTATACGTGTATCAAACCACCCTAAAGAACCAATATCTAAGATGACTCTTTTTTGGTCAAATTGGTTAAAATTTTATTGCAAACAAGGATTAACCTTTTGTAAAAAAGATTGGGTTAGGTCGGGTCATACTATTATCCTAATCTCAGTATTAACTGAAACCCTTAAAAAACAAAAAAAAAACTAACTCTGCATGAGCTCCTTTTAGCTACATGAACAAAAAACAAGCCCCTAGATGTTCGATAAGCTACAATCGATTATGCCTCTAGAAAACAAGCCATTTTAAACCTAATTTTTGTTTTACCACTTAGAAATTAAAACCGTTTCTATAGCAAAAAATTGATAATCTTAACTATTTGCATGAACCCTAGCCTCAAATGTTTGCTAGAATATGAAACAATAATTTAAAACAAATTCAAAAATTTAAACAAAACATCTTTAATTTGTGTATAGAGTAAAAGAAGATACCTTCAATGCTTCATTTCGTGTAGAGAGTGTAAGCTTAACCTTTAATTCGTATAGAAATCCCTTCAAAAGACAATCAATGGAAACATTTTGTTGTAGAAAGAGAAAGCAGTAGAGAGAGTATGAGATGAATAGTGAATGAAAAACCCTATCTAGCAATCGACCTTTTGACACTTTATATATTTCTTTTAATTAAAAATTAATTGTTACGATGGATAATTTGGTCACTGTAATAAATAAAATTTTAAAAAAATAAATATAAATCTTAGTGATTATTTCTTCATTGCTAAATCCGTTGCTACATATTAATTAAAATGGTCACACATTATTTTTTGCCAAATCTGTCACTAAATTTAGGCGCCAATTCTTTGCTCCACTATTTAGGGATGAAAACAACGTTCCGTCCCTGATTCATTGATAATAGCATAAATAAAAATTAAACTTTCTATACTTGCGACAAAATTGGATGTTCCGTTGCTAATCTGTCGCTAAATAGTGACAAAATATAATTTGTCGGTAAATTCGCTAAATACTATTTTTTGTAGTAAAATTACTGTTGTTTTTTTCATTTCCTAGTCATTACTCCTCTTTTGGAGTAAGTAGAAATATATAGGTGGGATCCCAATGTGTGCACCCATTAAAAAACTATTATAATGAAGATAAAGCAATGCATGCAAGGATATCAGTTCAGAACAACAACAACACTTTTCCTACTTCATCAATCCGCCAGGGTTTTCACAACCCTAACTATGGGTTTTATCCAGTCATGATTTTGAAGAAATCAATACCATTAATAGTTGAAAGAACAAATGAAATCACAATGACATGATGTATAAAAACTCACAACCGTAACTGAATTAATCAACAGAAGTCAGTAAAAGAGAATCCCAAGATCAAATTCTAATCTTTGAATCAAAATATGTTTGTGAGTATCAAAATTGTTTAACTCCTACTAAAAACACATAAAGGGTATTTATAAATAAAAGTCTCATTTCTCTTTCTGCTTTTTGATTTTATGTTTACCGCCTTGCTGGACCAAAAAAAGAAGCTTTCAAGAACATGAGAAAACCCTAAAACCAATGCTCGAATGAAATAAGAGAAAACAGGTTCCGTGGCCATATGTTGTCTTCCCTTGCGCCCTAACCCAGGGCGCAGGTAGTACCTGCAATCAGCAGGGTGGACGTAAGTACAGGGTGCAGGTACTAGGATTTAAAAATCTTACTAGTTAGCTCTCGAGAGTTTGGACTTCTTGCACTTGCTTTGCCTACTTGCAGTCTGTAGGTTCTACTTGTGGTCCACGTGTTGACTTAGTCAGTGACGGGAGTCATCTTTTAATCTCTTCTTCTATTCTCAAACATGTTTCGATCACAAACAAGCAGGAAAGTGTCCTGAACATCCATAATTGCTCCAAAAGGTAGATAAAAATAATTTTTTCATTTTTTTCACACACTTAGCATCCAAAATATGATTTCCTACAAAACATACCGAGAACACATCATATCTAACAAAATAACCTCATAAACTTGCATATTTTTCTTATTTTAAGCATCGAAAGTGGCATATTTCTATAGCACATCATAAGCAAGTAGGTGAAGCATATAGGTCACTTAATCAAATTTTTCATTTCCATCAAATTCTGATCATTTTAACCTTAACACGTGTACAGACTTGGACTATTGGTATAATACTCAATTACAATCTCATTCTTCTATATCCAAATGGGTTTGTTGTTATGAACTTAGTCGTATATTCGATGGAAGACATGGGTTATTACATTACTAAGGTGGAACATCAATTAAAAGATGTCTAAGGAAATAGATTTAGTGAAGCAAGTGACTTCTCAGGGTTTAGTTGTAATCACTCACAATGGAAAGTATGATAAACTGAAATATAAGAGAACGGATAGGCCAAAGCCAATGAACATGATTAATTGGTTAGAAAGTAGAAAGAAGTTGAGAAAAATGCTAAAAATTAAGCAAAAAAGATACCATATTGGAGCAATGAGAGGGTAGCGAAGAGAGTGAAGAAGATTTAAGGCCCTTACTTTCTACTCAAAAGATGACACCTCTATTTCCAAAAGATTATGAAGAAAATTATTCTAAAATGTGTAAATATATGGATATTTTGAAGTAACCTCTACTTGTATATTCCATCCATGGTCACTTATCAAAAAATGCCCAGCTTCAAAAAATACCTCAAGGATCTCATGATAAAGAAGAAATTAGGTAAACATAAAAATTTATGAGCATCCCTTAACAATAACAACAAACCCAGTGTATTCCCACAAAGTAGGGTCTAGGGGTCAGCATCCCTCAGTGATTTAATTATATCATCTCCATGGATAGGGTACAAAAGAAACAATATCTTTATACATTCATCATACCATGCTCAATTGAGCAATATGACATTGCAAAGACCTTATGTAATAATAGGGTCAACATCAAGCTAATGCCATTAACAATCTTCAAGCAAGTGGGATTACGAATGCCTAAATCTGTTAATATGTTAATGCGAATGGCTAAAAAATTTATGAAGTAAAAAATAGGTATGATCGACGTGTTCAAGAAAAAGTAGAAAATTTCACTCTTGTTGTAGATTTCACGATGCTAGATTGTCTGTTGGACAAGGATATTAAAATACGATGGTTTCTGGACCTTAGAAAATTTCATTGATTTCTGGTTTTTGGTGAAGATACAACTTAAGGAATGAGTCATACACTTGGGTATGGGTGGTATGATTCAGTCATATGCTGACCAGTATTAGTTGGTGGTGAGGATTTAGTTACTTGAATGGGTATGACCTAGGTGGTATGAGTCATATCGATAGACACGGGTTGCTTGGTTACTTCACTCAACCTTGAACTTGGTAACTTAGGTTGGATTGAGTATGAGTGGCTCACCATAAGCCATAAAATATGGTAAGAGACTTACCTAGGACTAGTACAGGGAGATGATGTTCAAACCTCTTGGGATTTTACTCTGCCATGGGTATAGTTTATGCGTACTAGTCGTACACTTGGGATACGACTTGGGTTTGTGTGTGTCATACCATGGATAGTGTTGGATCAAAGAGGGAAAGTCAAGGGTATGAGAGGTGGGTACCACTTGTACAAGATAGGTATGACTCGTAAGTATCAGTCGTACCCTATAATAGAAATTAAGTGCAGCTTAAGTGAGAACAATCTAGATATTTCTCCAATTATCCTAATAATGTCGCATGACTTATATTGCACTTGGGAGGTTATTTGACCTACTATTCTATTCTTAAACACTTATAAAACACTCTTAAATTCTCTCTAGAGTTCTTGGGCAAAGAAAACCAGGGTTGCATCTTAAGGAGTAAATTGGGGCTTGTCTTGGTGATTTCTCCCCATCATAATCTTGGTTTATGGCATGTTCTATGGCCTCATTGTTAGTTCCAACTAAAGGCATGGATTTTATACAATGTTTTCATGATTTGAATGTTGTATGATTTTGGATTTTCAAATATAATTTGGGGGGTTTTGGCTATAAATGCTTGGTTATGGTTTTCCCATATTTTAATTATGCTTTTATATACTTTAATGGTGGTTTTGGATAATTGGTTGCATGAGATTGGTTGTTTGGTTGGATTTGGTTTTCGAATACTATGCCTCCAATGTGTTTGATAAAATGTCTATAACAATGTTTTCACCATAATAGTGGGTTTTTAATAGAACTTATTCATGGTTTAAACTTGGTAATGGAACCCTAAATCATATAAGTGGTTTAAATGGTCTTTGAATGATTTGGCTTAATAAACATACTTTTGGGGTACAAGGGAATCCCCTAATTTAATATGGTAATGAATACTTGTAGGGTACGTGGGAATCCCCCAAGTTAATTGGATAACATGATCTATAGGAACGTGGAAATCCCTTTACCACTGAAAGGTTTGTCTAAGGAGAATACTTACATGTTATAGTCGGAAGGACGATACCACTACTAATAGCCTTGGTTAATAATAATGGAATAATGATTTGGTTTGAAAATGGTTGTAATTAGGCAATAATGGTGGGGTGTGAAAGTGTAACACCCCGATTCGCTGAACCGAAATGCTACACGGTGCTCATGACCCCGAGGGACCACAAGCTAACCCATGACTGATATCTGTACCTGTATACTGCAAATCATGATATATTAATGTAGAATACATAGAACTGTAAGGCCATAAAGTTCAACTGAATACAATCATGTGGGTGAAAATACCCCAAACAACTTAATCTGAAAGCTAAGTCTGAACGTAAATCTGAAAGCCTCTAAACTATCTGAATAAAGAGTTGAAGGAACATGTCTCCAAATAACTCCATAAAACTGAACTGAAGAAATAAATAAATGTATAATTTTATATGGTCCTCGAACCAATGAGGACTCACTGTGTCTCTGGGACTGAAATACTACCACTACTGCTGGGCTGGAGTTCGTGTCTCGAAACCTATGGTGTAACATGAAAAGAAAGCACCATAGTGCGAATGCGTCAGTACAATTGGAGTACTGATTATATGAGGAAGGTAGGCTGAACATAAAGGGTTTCATACATGAACAACACTGACTGACTAATATGAATGTGGGAGTGCAAGCACACATATATAGAAACCAGGACCTTGAATACGTGATAGCATGACCTATAAGCTAATACATGGTTTACTGATAACTGTCATGAATGATACTTAAACTGATAACATGGATGACTGTATCTGACAGTCTTGTATATACTGAAATCTGAAGAACACCCTGAGTTTTTTTATTGAGACTGATACTGAAACTGTGGGAAGTAGTGTTTAACCGACATGCCCCATGTATGCCTTTATAGCTAAGCTGGGGTCCAATCTCTGCCCCGACTGGAGGGGTGTCAATACCGTGCCACGGGTAAGGACAGCTTGTGAGTGACCCTTATCTGGCGGGTACTCAATGAGAATGGTGGGAACCCTAAATTAACGGGTTACGCCACCTTATCAACCCTAATCTGACGGGTTAAGACATCTCAACCTACGCTGGCTACGTAGTTCTGGAACACAAGGATGACTACTAAGAATCACACCCTGAATTGGCGGGTGAGTTCCCATCCTTGGGTTCACTCGGTGCTAACCTCTACTCCCATCTGGAGGGATTGGACATGAATAACTGACTGTGCATGACTTAATCTTACTGAATTCTGTTGACTGGCCGAATGTTACTGATATCTGACAACTGACTAAGATCATGAGGTTTTCCTGAGTCACATGACTGACCGAAGTCTATGGAATCATAGCTTGATTTCGGATATCGTGAAACATGATATGGCTCTAGGCACACAGCTATAGTTTTCGGGTACAAGTACCCCAGGATTCTATAGGAGAAAACTGACACACATGACATGACTTGATCACAAGATTTGAGTCCACAATTCACAATATCATAAGTAAGGCTTTCATAATAAGAATGATTCTCAACAAACTGTCACATAATCGGGAATGCAAACAACATGTATATACTTGCATGGCTTCATTAACATGGTCATTCCATATCGCAACAATATGATGATCATCTCGTACAACTTCTTCAATTCAAGAAAATAGCACGGGGATCACGTTGAACATAAACTTAGAACATGGAATAGTCATTTAGGACTTATTATGTCATAAAAGCATGATTTCTACTCCCTTAGGTATTTTCACAAACACCTTACATGCATATCTTAGGCATAGGTGGATCCATCAAGATTACAAATATTCAACCACCAATTTCACATATTTATACGTTAAATACCACCATATCCTCACAATAAACATACAAAGATCCCATCTTAGGCATCATCAAACTCCAACCATATGAACATCAACCACCAACAACATAAACATCATAGTAAAAAATTTAGAAGATGGTTCTTGAGCTTCATGGACGAAAGGAGTCCATGAATCAACTCATGCATACCTTAGAAGGAAGATTCTTGATGATTGATGGAGGAATTTTCTTGAAATTGGATCTTCAAGCTTAGTTATGCAACCCTAGTTGTTTTTCTCTTTTTGTGCTCTTGGATGATATAATAGGGTTGTAATATGTTTAGAAGCTATATATTTCATAGGTTTAAGTTTAGGGACGTGCATGGAGTGTTAAAAGACTTAATTACCCTTAAAATAACGCAAAACGAAGTGTTTTTGGCACCTGGAACTGACTTAGGCGGCGCCCAAGTGATTGCCTAAGCTAGGTTGGGCGGCGCCTAACCAATCGTCTATGTTTGGTTGGGCGGCGCCTAACCAATCACCTATCGTTACTGTCTCTCACGAAAATAGGCATAACTTTTCGCTCGGGTATTGGATTAAGGAGAAATTGGTATCGTTGGAAAGCTAATTTGATTCTCTACAATTTGGTAGGTCTAAATCAGCCAAAATACTAAATTAACATAGAGTTATACTCGTTCAAATATGAACCTTACAAAATCAAATACTAAAACTTGATGGATTAAAAAACTCTTAGCTTGTATTACCCTAAGTGACTCATATGAACATGCTTAATGCATCATAAGCTATCCTATCACTAGGATATTAATTGTAAGTTATGTACTTAAGTATGAATCACAGGATAGGAGATTTCATACGTAGGAATACTTATTCACTTCCTAGCTTAGAAACATGTGGGGTATTACAATATCTCCCCATTGGGAACATTCGTCCTCGAATGAGAATTTACTGAGAAGGGATACAAGACAATAAAACACGAACTAAACATAAAGAACTGAAACTTGATCTCATGACTGACATGCTAAACATACTAAAGTCATGCATATCTGATGCATGGACAACTGAACATGAATGCATGACTGAGTATGAAACGGTTAATAGGTACCAAGTTTATACTGGAAACATGAACATGAAACTGAATAAGCTTTAGGAGAACTATTACCTTGAGCTTAATCTAAATTGGCGGGGAAGAGGTGAGGATACTTGGTACGGATATTTTCTTCTGCTTCCCAAGTAGATCCCTCATGAGATTGATTTCGCCAAAGAACCTTGACTAGAGGGACTTCTTTGTTCCTCAATCTATGAGTCTGATAATCTAAGAGGAATCTCTTCATAAGAGAGGTTGTTCTGAATGTCGTTGCTCTAAATAGGGACAACAACTTTTGGGTCACCTACTCATTTCTTTAGCAAAGAGACATGGAAAACTGGATGGATTGAGGCTAGATCTGAAGGCAATTCAAGCTCATAAGCTACCTTGCCGAAGTGACAAAGAATTCTGAAGGAACCGACATACCGGGGACTGAGTTTCCTTTTCTTGCCGAACCTCTTCACTCCCTTCATGGGAGAGATCTTAAGATAGACATAGTCATTGACCTCAAAATCGAGATCCTTTCTACGAACATCTGCATAGGACTTCTATCGAATCTGAGTAGCTCGGAGTCTCTCTCTGATCAACTGAACTTTCTCTAAGGTGTCAAATACTAAGTCAGGACCTATGATTGAGGCCTTACTAAGTTCGAACCAACCAATCGGATATCTATATCTCCTACCATAGAGAGCTTCAAATGGAGCCATTTGAATACTAGAATTATAGCTATTGTTGTATGCAAACTTAATCAAAGGCAAGTGGTCATCCCAACTTCCCTTGAAGTCAATTGCATAAGCCCTTAGAATATATTCAAGAGTCTGAATAGTCCTCTCTGGTTGGCCATCTATCTGAGGATGAAATACTGTGCTGAGATGGACTTGGGTATCGAGACCCTTTTGGAACACTTTCCAAAAGTGAAAAGTGAACTGGGTACCTCTGTCTGAGATGATAGATAGTGGAACACCGTGTAACCTGACAAACTCCCTAATATAGAGTTTGGCATAATCCTGGGCAGAATAAGAAGTACGAACAAGAAGGAAATGAGCTGACTTGGTCATTCTATCTATAATGACCCAGACTGAATCATGCTGATGACGAGTTCTAGGCAAACCCATCACGAAGTCCATGTTAAATTCTTCCCACTTCCAAGTAGGAATGGTGAACTCTTGCATGGAACCACTAGGTTTTTGATGCTCTATCTTAACCTGCTGATATGTAGAGCACTTAGCCATAAAATCTACAATATCTCTCTTCATCTCACTCCACCAATAGATCTCCCGCATGTCATGGTACATCTTAGTGGCCCCTGGATGAATAGAGTATCATGCACCATGCACTTCTACAAGAATTTGGTGCCATAATTCATCTACACCTGGAACACATAGACGACCCTGACAACGAAGAACACCATCTCCCCCTTAGGAGAAAACCTCGACTTTTTGATTCTGAACTAACTCTTTGAGCTTGACAATGCTAGGATCCCTATCTTGTTTCTCTTTCACCTCAGAAACTAGAGATGACTATGAACTACTATGAACACATACACCACCTTCTGAAGAATCGACTAAGCGAACGCCTAGTCTGGCAAGCTAATGGATCTCCTGATCCATTATTTTCTTAGTATCCTCAATGTGAGAAATACTACCCATAGAGAGTCGACTGAGAGCGTCGGCAACAACATGGCCTTGCCCGAATAATAAAGAACACTTATGTCGTAATCCTTCAAGATCTCTAACCACCTTCTCTGGCGAAGATTGAGATCTTTCTAGGAAAAGACATACTGGAGGATTTTATGGTCTGTGAAGACATCTACATGAATTCCATAGAGATAATGCCTCTAAATCTTCAAGGCAAAAACTACCGCTGCTAACTCAAGATCATGAGTAGGGTAATTCTTCTCATGTGGCTTTAACTGTCTGGAGGCGTAGGATATGACCTTACCATGCTGCACAAGGACACAACCTAAACCCACTCTGGATGCATCATAATAGACTACAAAACCGTCTAAACCATCTGGAATAGCTAGAACTGGAGCTGAGGTGAGTCGAGTCTTCAACTCTTGAAAGCTCTTCTCGTATGAATCTAACCACTGAAACTTAATCTTTTTCTGAGTTAATCTGGACATGGGAGATGTAATAGAAGAAAATATCTCGATAAACCATCTGTAATAGCCAGTCAAACCCAAGAAACTCCTAATATCTAATAGAGATACGGGTCTGGGATAGTTTCTTATTGCCTCAGTTTTCTGAGAATCTACTCTAATGCCATCACCGGAAACAATATGGCCAAGGAATGCTACTAATCTTAGCCAAAATTCACACTTGCTAAACTTAGCGAATAATTGGTGATCCCTGAGAGTCTGAAGAACAATCCTGAGATGGTCTGCATGATCACACTTTATACGAGAATAGACCAGAATACCATCTATAAAGACTATGACAAATATGTCCAAGTTCTGCTTAAACACATGGTTCATCAAATCCATAAAAGCTGCAGGGGCATTGGTAAGACCAAATGACATGACTAAAAATTCAAAGTGACCATACTGAGTATGAAAAACTGTCTTTGGAATGTCACATTCTCTAACTCTGAGCTGATGATATCCTGATCTGAGGTCTATCTTAGAGAAGTAACTAGCACCCTGAAGTTGGTCGAATAGATCATCAATCCTGGGAAGAGGATATCTGTTCTTGACTGTGACCTTGTTGAGTTGATGGTAATTAATACACATCCTGAGAAAACCGTCTTTCTTGCACACGAATAATACTGGCGCACCCCATGGGGAAACGCTGGGTCTGATGAATCCCTTATCTAAGAGATCTTTCAACTAATCTTTCAGTTCCTTGAGTTCTGCTGGTGCCATTCTGTATGGTGGAATAGAAAAAGGTTGAGTATCCGAAAGAAGGTCTATGCTGAAGTCTATTTCCCTTTCAGGAAGAATGCCTGGAAGATCTTCCAGAAAGATATCTGAGTATTCATTAACAACGGGGACTATTTCGAGGTTGGGAGATTCAGAACTAGAATCTTTAACATGCATGAGATGATACACACACCCCTTAGAAATCATTTTCCTTGCCCAAAGGTAGAAAACAAGTTGACCCCTGAATGCTGAAATACTACTTTTCCAATCTAGGATGGGCTCATTCAGGAACTAAAACTGAACTATCCTATTTCTACAGTCGACTATGGCATAGTAGGAATGAAGCCAATCCATGTCGAGAATGATATCAAAATCAATCATCTCTAACTCCACTAAATCTGTTAACATGGATTTCTGAGATATCATAACCGGGCAGTTCCTGTATACCCTCCAGGCTATGATGGTTTTACCCACTAGGGTAAAGATTGAGAAGGGCTCTTCTAAGACTTTAGGACTGATTTCGAAATTGCCTTCTATGTATGGAGTAACAAAAGACAAAGATGCACTTGGATTTAGCAAAGAATAAACAGGAACATGAAAAATCTATAACGTACTAGTAACAATATTAGGAGAATTTTCTTGATCTTGTCGGGACTGAAGAACATAGAGTCTGTTTGGGCGTTGCCCACTGGTAGCACTGGAAATGGCACCCTGATGGTTTGGGCGACTGGACTGAGCTGTAGAATGATTTTACTGAACCTGAAGACTTGAATGCAGACACTCTCTAATCCTGTTACCTAGCTTTCCACAACCAAAACAAACATCACTACCGGCTCTGCTAATACCCTTGTAGTTCTAACCATAAGTCTGACAAAGAGGATTCATTCGGGCACTGCTAACACTGCCCTGAGATTTAGAGCCTGGCGCTTTGTCTCTATTGCCGTCTCTGAACTTTGGAGTGCTGTCAGAGAAAGGAGCTGGAACGGCTGACTTGGAGAGAAACTGTGAACGATTTCCTCCATCTGACTTGGGGTGAGCAAATTTAATGTTACCTGACCTTGCTCTCTTGTTTTGCCTCTCCTTTATCTTAAACTTTTGCTCTTCTACTTACTGGGCATAGGTCATGAGTCTGGATAAGGTCATATCACCGATCAGCATTGCAGACCTACATTCATTTACCATGCTATCATTGACCCCTAACACAAACTTGCTCATCTTAGCTCTATTGTCTGTAACCACATGAGGAGCATACCTGGCATGCTGAGTAAATCTAAGAGAATACTCCCTAACTGTCATATTCCCCTTCCCGAGGTTGATAAACTCAAGAACTTTGGCTTTCCTCAGCTCTTGGGGAAAGAATCTATCTAAGAAGGCCATGATAATTTTCTTCCACTCTATAGGGCCTGTATCATCTAACTTCTTAAACTTCTACTGTTTGTACCAATCATGAGAAACATCCTGTAACTGGTAGGTGGCTAACTCAACACTCTTAATAGAAGTAACACCCATGATGTCAATGACCTTCTAGACTTGGTCCCTGAACTCCTGAGGATCCTCTTCAGACTTAGACCCATGAAAAGATGGAGGGTTCATCCAGGTGAGTCCCGAACCCTAGCTTCTTTAGGATTAGCCACTAGATTGGCCAGAATGACTGGTGGCCATTCATTCTATGCAGCCATGGACTGAGAAAGTGTGGTAAATGCGGCTCTAAACTCCGCATGGGAAACATGTTCGCCCAAAGGATTTTTGGGCTGAGGAGCTGGCTGGCTTCTTCTCTTTGGGGCCATGGTCTGGAATAAGAGAAGAATGGATTAGACTGACAGTTTAACTTATGATTATGCTCATTAGCATGACATGAATAATGAATAAAGGGGACTATTCCTAAAACATCATATAGCCTCCTGCACATAAATGTGGCGTACAACACATCCATGTACAAGACTCTACTAGATGTGGCTTTCAGACTTCCTAGGACTTTATTAAACCATAGGCTCTGATACTAAGTTTGTAACACCCCGATTTACTGAACCGAAATGCTACACGGTGCTCATGACCCTGAGGGACCACAAGCTAACCCATGACTGATATCTGTACCTGTATACTGCAAATCATGATATAATAATGCAGAATACATAGATCTATAAGGCCATAAGGTTCAATTGAATACAATCATATAGGTGAAAATACCCAAAACAACTCAATCTGAAAGCTAACTCTGAACGTAAATCTGAACATAAATCTGAAAGACTCTAAACTATATGAATAAGGAGTTGAAGGAACATGTCTCCAACTAACTCTGTAAAACTGAATTAAAGAAATAAATAAATGTATCAAATCATATTGTCCTCGAATCAATAAGGACTTATTATGTCTTTGCGACTGGAATGCTACCGCTACTGATGGGATGGAGTTTGTGTATCGAAACCTATGGTGTAACATAAAAAGAAAGCACCATAGTGCAAATGTGTCAGTACAACTGGATTACTGAGTATACGAGAAAGGTAGGCTGAACATAAAGGGTTTTATGCATGAAAAACACTGACTGACTAATATGAATGTGGGAGTGCAAACACACATATATAAAAATTGGGACCGTGAATACGTGATAGCATGACCTGTAAGGTAATACATGGTTTACTGATAATTGTCATGACTGATACTGAAACTAATAACATGGATGACTATATCTGACAGTCCTGTATATACTGAAATCTGAAGACGCCCTGAGTTCTTTTATTGAGACTGATACTAAAACTGTGGGAAGTAGTGTTTAACCAACATGCCCCATGTATGCCATTATGGCTAAGCTGGGGTCCAATCTCTACCCAGATTGGAGGGGTGTCAATACTGTGCCACGGGTAAGGATAGCCTGTGAGTGACCCTTATTTGGCGGGTACTCAATAAGAATGGTGGGAACCCTAAACTGACGGGTTAAGCCACCTCATCAACCCTAATCTGACGGGGTAAGATGTCTCAACCTACGCTGGCTACGTATTTTTGGAACACAAGGATGACTACTAAGAATCACACCCTGAACTGGCGGGTGAGTTCCCATCCTTGGGTTCACTCGGTACTAACCTCTACTCCCATCTGGAGGGACGACATGAATAACTGGGTGTGCATGACTTAATCTTACTGAATTCCATTAACTGGTGGAATGTTACTAATATCTGACAACTGACTAAGATCATGAGGTTTTCCTGAGTCACATGACTGACTGAAATCTATGGAATCATATCTTGAGTTCGGATATCGTGAAACATGATATGGCTCTAGGCACACAACTATAGTTTTTGGGTACAAGTACCCCCAGGACTTGATAGGAGGAAATTGACACACATGACATGACTTGATCACAAGATTTGAGTCCACAATTCACAAAATCATAAGTAAAGCTTTCATAATAAGAATGATTCTCAACAAACTATCACATGATCGGGAATACACACAACATGTATATACTTGCATGGCCTCAATAACATGGTTATTCCATATCACAACAATATCATGATCATCTCGTACAACTTTTTCAATTCAAGACAATAGCACGGGGATCACGTTGAACATAAACTTAGAACATGGAATAGTCATTTAGGACTTACTATGTCATAAAAGCATGATTTCTACTCCCTTAGGTATTTTCACAAACACCTTATATGCACATCTTAGGCTAGGTGGATTCATCAAGATTAGAAATATTCAACAACCAATTTTACATATTTATACATTAAATACCACTATATCCTCACAATAAACATACAAAGATCCCATCTTAGGCATCATCAAACTCCAACCACATGAACATCAACTACCAACAATATAAACATCATAATAAAAAATTTAGAAGATGGTTCTTGAGCTTCATGGATGAAAGGATTCCATGAATCAACTCACGCATACCTTAGAAGGAAGATTCTTGATGATTGACTGAGAAATTTCCTTGAAATCGGATCTTTAAGCTTAGTTACGCAACCTTAGTTGTTTTTCTCTTTTAGTGCTCTTGGATGATTATCTTTGAGATGATAATAGGGTTGTAATATGTTTAGAAGCTATATATTTCGTAGGGTTAAGTTTAGGGACGTGTAAGGAGTGTTAAAAGACTTAATTACCCTTAAAATAACTCAAAATGGAGTATTTTTGGCACCTGGAACTGACTTAGGCAGCTCTCAAGTGATTGCCTAAGCTAGGTTGGGCGGCTCCTAAGCAATCACCTATGTTTGGTTGGGCGGCGTCTAACCAATCGCCTATCCTTACTGTCTCTCACAAAAATGGGCATAACTTTTTGTTCGGGTATTTGATTAAGGCAAAATTGGTATCGTTGGAAAGATAATTCAATTCTCTACAATTTGGTGTGTCTAAATCAGCCAAAATACCACATTAACATCGAGTTATACTCGTTCAAAGATGACCCTTGCAAAATCAAACACTAAAACTTGATGGATTCAAAAACTTTTAGCTTGTATTACCTTAAGTGACTCATATGAACATGATTAATGCATCATAAGCTATCCTATCACTAGGATATTCATTTTAAGTCATGTACTCAAGTATGAATCAAAGTATAGGAGATTTCATACGTAGGAATACTTATTCACTTCCTAGCTTGAAAACATGCGGGGTATTACCAAAAGTTAACGGTGAAGGTGGGAGTCCAATGAACGAACAATAAAAACTCATGTTTGTTGACATTAGGGGTAGATCATGGTGACCTTATATGATACTTACAAGGTACATGAAAATCCTCTAGGTATACTGTACATATGTATCATGGAGAATGAAGAGTACATGGGAACCCTTGACTCTTATGGTATCTTCGATTCGTGCGACTGCACGTATCAAGGCTTGTTTAAGCAGTTACACTTGACCCATATAGCTTGTGGATGGTTTTAGGATGTTTAAGCTTCACATACCTAGGTTAAAGGTTTTAAATACATACTAAACTTGATTCCTTTACCCAGCTAGTTGTATATAAATATGTATAGGTTATGTGCATATGTATAATTTCTCTTGGTTTTATTAAATAAAATTATTTTATCCTTATCTTGAGTTCATAATAGCGTTCACCTTCTAACCCATTTTTGGTAGCTATACCCTACGCAATGTAGGAATTGACCATTCTACTTTTCTTACATAGCATTCAGACATTCGGGGGTCAACTTTGGATTGAAGTAGTGATCTTTTATTTTTTTGGAAGGCTCTATTTCATGGATGTTATTTCGTACTTTTGATTATATATGTATATTGGTTTTGGCTATGGTTGGGGCTCGTCCCAACTAGATTTTTTTATTCTTTTTGTTAGAGGATTTTGTGGAACTTCTATGGGTTGAAATAAGTGAGATCAGTATTAATGTTAGGCTTAGTATTGACATTGATATTGGGGATGACATCATTGGACAAAATTTCTCACTGTTCCATCGTATTTTATTTTGGGATTATATATTTAATTATTAATTAAACTTATTTGGTTATGGTCAAATTTATGGTTTTGGTTTGGCATGGTATGGTTGGACGGTTGGTATGGGATAGTTGGACTCGATTGGGCCATTAATAGTTATGATCTTATTCTAGAGTCCTTATGTGAGTTGTTATGCTATCTTATTATATGTTTGAAATTCAGCCAACTCAATGCAGACGACTAGAGGTTGGGTTGGGTAATGGGGGTAGTCTCTTGTCTCGATCGAACCTGGAATGCCTATTATGACAAGGCCCCAGGTCGGGTCATGTCAAATATCCCAATCATTTGGAGCAGTCCTTTTTCATCCACTAGTAGAGACCTAGAGAGCTCTAAGAACAATGACATTATACTTTGGGTTAATATTAAAGAAGTAGCTTTTGAAGCATGAAGAAATATGAAGTTGTCTTAGCCTATGATAGCATTTTAATTGTTGAAGTTGTTGATATGATAGAAGTTGCTGTAGAGATAAAATTGGAAGAAGGAAGATTAGGAGAGGTAGTAGGTTCTAGTAAATCATGATGATGCTTTTGATAAAATAGAGGGAAATGCGCAAACTATGAATTCACTCATAGGGTTGGGTTTCTATTCTACCAACCAATGAATTCACTCATAGGGTTGAATTCACTCATCTAGCAAAGTCATTAATCATTGTGTTCAAATCACTTGGAATATGAATTTTTGGAGGTTGACAACACATTACTTATAACTGTGTCATCTTTGTTATATGGTGTAAAGGTAAAAAGTTATTGGCAATGTTGGGAACATATGGTAAAGAAATTAGTTGGACTATTATTGAAAATAGGGCAATTCCATATGACATTTCTGAGCATAAAATTCAACTTAAAGAAGAAAGCAACCAAAGTGTTGAGCACCAAAAGAGGTTAAACCAGATCATGCAATATGTGGTTAAGAAAGAAATCATAAAATGGCTAGATGCAGGTGTAATATTCCCCATGTCTGACATCAAATGATTAAACCTAATACAATATTCTCTAAAAAATATTATGATTGTGGTGCATATTAGAAAAATAAAATAATCCCTACCAGGACAATTACTAGATAGAGAGTATGCATGAACTACAAGAAGTTAAATGCAACCAGATGCAAGGACCATTTTTTCATGCTATTCATTGATTAGATATTTGATCAACTAGCAAGAAAGCCATATTATTGCTTTTTTGATGGATATTTAGGCTACAATCAGATTTTTAAAGCACTTGAAGATCAAGAGAAAACAAATTTTACATACCTTTATAAAACTTCACATTTAGTCAAATGTCATTTGGGTTGTGTAATTCTCCATCTACCATATAGAGATATATGATCTCTATCATTCCAAACATGGTTGAAGAATCTTATGAGGTCTTTATGGATGATTTCTCAATAGTTGGTGAATCTTTTGATGAGTGTCTTCATAACCTTGTTCAAGTGATCAAAGAAAAAACTTTGTGCTAAGATTGGAATAACGTTACTTTTATCCAGAAAGAAGGCAACATGCTTTACCACAAAATCTCTAGGATAGAATTAAAGTAAATAAAGTAAAAGTTGAAATCATTGGCAAACATCCCCACCTATATTTGTTAAAAGTACAAAAAGTTTCCTGAAATGTGTTGGTATTTATAGGCGTTTCAACGTGGAATTCTAATAAATCTTTTCTAAATGTATGATAAACCCAGTTTCCTTCCCCAAAATAGTTATATATATTTATGTATGTATGTATGAATGTATAAGTTGTGTGCATATGGATAGTCTTACTTGTTCTTCTTAAATATTATTAATTTATCCTTATCCTGAGTTCATGCTAGCGTTCACCCGCTAACCCATCTTCGGGCATCTGTATCCCCATGTAATGCAGGAATCGGCCATTCTACTCCTCCTACTTAGCATTCATACATTTGTGGTTAGCTTGGATTGAAGTAGTGAGCTTCAATTTTTTTGAATAGCTCTATTTCATGGATGTTATTTAATACTTTTTATTATTTATGGATATTGATTTTGTCTATGGTTAGGGGCATGTCCCAATTAGAATTTTTTATTCTTTTGGTTAGAGTCTTTTGTGGAACTACTATGGGTTGGAATGGGCGAGATCGGTATTAATGTCAGCCTTTGTATTGGCATTGGTATTGGGGATTACAATATTGGAAACAATTTCTCACTGTTCTATTGTTTCTTATTTTAGGATTATATATTTAATTATTAATGAAACTTATTTTGTTATGGTCAGATTTATGATTTTTGTTTGGCTTGGTATGGTTGGACAATTCGTATTAGATGGTTGGACTCGATTGGGTTGGTCACAGTCATGATCTTATCCCAGATTCTTCATGTAAATTGTTATGCTATCTTGTTATATATTTGAAATTCAGCCAACTCAAGGCAGGCAGCTAGAGGTTGGGTTGGGTAATGGTGGTGGTCTCCGGTTCTGATCGGATTTGGGATACCCATTACGATAAGGCCCTAGGTTGGGGTGTGTCAAATTGGTATCAAATCTTTAGGTTCATGATTAATTGGGAGTCCACTATGCTATTTCTGATAGAGTCTTTTTTAGGGGTGTGTAGAATGCCACACTCATAAGAGAGAGGCTATAGGGCATTTAGGAATGTTTTACTTTCTTGGTATTCTATTTTGAAGCTTGAAGTCTAAGTCCTGGAATTCTTTACTGATCCTTGGTTTTTTACTTTTAAGATCATGCTCGATGATCTGGAATACAAAGAAATTCTTCTATCGCATCTGGGGATGATGTTCATGGGGTACGTCCTAGACATAGAGTTCACACTCGTTCTCAAGGTACCGTTCTTGATTGTTCTAGAGTTCCCTCGAGTGGTACTAGTCCTTCTTAGGGTGAGGTAACTAATGTGGAATGTTGCCAATTTATTCATGCTATTACTTAGTAGGTTGCTTCTCTGGTTGAATGGGATATGTCTGGTGGGTTGTCTGCTGAGGTCACAAGGGTTATCCAGTTTATGAAGCTGAATCCTTCTACTTTTAATGGTGTAAAGGTGGAGGAGGATCCTCAGGATTTCTTGGATAAAATAAAGAAGAGATTTAGGGTGATACAGTCCACAAATGTGGAAGGTGTAAATTTTTTGGCTTATTAGCTCAAAGATGTTATTTACCAATGGTACGAAGGTTGGGATAGGGATAAGGTAATGTGGAGGAGTTTTCCTTATGGGATACTTTTTCTAATGCTTTTTTGAATCATTTCTTTTCTTAAGAGCTGAGGAAAGCAAATATAGAGGATTTTGTGAATCTCAAGAAAGGTAAAATATCTGTAAAAGAATATGCCATGAAGTTTCATCAGCTGTTAATGAGGGAGAGAATGATTAAGTTCACTTCTGGGCTATCTCGAGATCTGATCCTTGAAAGTAAGACAACTTTGCTAATTAAGGATTTAGATATTTTGAGGTTGGTTGTCCATATTTAGCATGTGGGGGAAGAAAAGAGGAAATAGGCAAAGTTTGAGGAAAGGATAGGTAAGAGGAGTAGGTTTTTTGAGCAGAGTGGTACTCAAAAGTAGGGCAGTTAGGATGGAGGTAAATGGCCAAAGAAGAAGTGGGGCAGTTTGGATTCCTTCTCTACTACTAGTGCTCCTTACTCGAGGCAGCAGGGTGACTAGCGTCTGCAAAGTGGTGATAATTTCCAAGCATAAGGTTCCCAATCTCAGGTGAGTGGGGGTCAATTAGCTTCTTTATGCCACTTTTTCAAGTTTTGTGGTTGTATCCATTGGGCTATTATGATGAAGTCAGGGACAAATGTTTTAAATATGGCCAACTAGGCCATATGCTAAGAAATTGTCTATTCAGAAAAGGCACATCGGGAGCGGTCAAAGCTCCGGTTGCTTCATCTTTTGCTCTTGGACCTAGTGGTGCAGCTTTGGCGTCTGCTCTTGCTTATGGTACCAACACAAGCCGAAATAAGTCATATGCTCTTTCATCTCAATAGGAATCTGAGTCATGACTGGTATATTATTACTCTTTTCTCGTGATATGTATTTTCTTCTTGATATAGGGTCCACTCTTTTTTATATGACCTTATTTATGGATGTATGTATTATATATGATCGTGAGGTTGTTTCAGATCTTTTTTCTATTTCTACCCCAGTAGGTAACTCGGTTATTGCTAAAAGGTTCTATAAGGTGTGTGTTATATCTTTTGGTAGAAAGAAAACCTTAGTAGATATGTTTTGAAATATCCTGGATGTTGAACCTTAGAAAATTTCCAGAAATTCCATTCTCCGAACCCAATATGACTCATGGATACAAGTGTATGCTTGGGTACGAGTGGTATGATTTTATCGTATACTGACCAATGTTGATTAGTGGGATGGTTTTGGTCAGTAGAATGAGTATGACTTAGGAGTATGAGTTGTAGCGATTGGTACGAGTCATATAAAGGACTCGTATGATAGGTAGTGTTTGATCCTTCTAGTATTTTATTTTTCTAGGGATACAAATTGTGGGTACGAACTATTTATTATGATTACGACTTGGTACGACTAGTCGTATACTAGACAGTTTTTGATCCAAGGTTTGAGGCTGGATACGAGTACTGAGTACCAATCGTATAGAATGGTATGACTCGTATAGGTTAGTCATATGCCTACAATGGGTTATTAAGGGATTTAAGTGTGGGTAATCTGGACATTTCCCTACTTATCCTAATAAGGATCCATGACTTCTAATATACCTTGAAGGCTATTAATCCTATTGTTCTATTCATTAACACTTAAAAACTATTCCAAAACACTCTATAATTCTCTCAAGTGCTTTTAGGGCAAGAAGGCTAGGGTTTCATCATGCAAAATTCTTTGGGGCTTGTCTTGGTGATTTCCTTCCATCAGTTCTTAGGTATAAGGCAAGATTCTCTTCCCTCTTTGCAATTTTAATAAAGGCATCATTTATATCATTGATGTCATGGTCTTACTATTTCATAATTATGGCTTTCAACTAATATTTAGGGGTTTTGATATTGAATACTTGGTTATTGCTTTAATTATGCCTTTATATGTATTAATAGTGGTTTTGTACAATTAAATTGCATGGTAATAGTTTAATGGTCTTTGGAATTGGCTTTGATTTTATTCCTCCCCCAAGGTGTTTGATGAAATAGTTATAAAGATATGTTTATTTCATTGGCTTCTTTTAATGGAATTCTTGCATGTTTTAAACTTGATAAAGGATTTATACATGGTTTAAATGGTTTGGAAGGCAAAAGTGTAAATGGTTATGCTTATGGATAATATGAAAGTCTCCCAAGTGGATTTAATATGGTAATTAGAAGGGAACCTAAGGTCCCCTTTACCTAAATAGTTTGGGCATGGATATTACTTGCAAGTAAAGGGTGGTATGATGATACCACTGATATTGGCCTTTATTAATAAATGGATAATGGATTGGTTATTTGGAAACTGGTTTTAATTTGGCATTAATGGCAGGGTGTATATCTAAGCCATAGAAGGTGGCAATGTTGAGGAAGACCAAAACTAAAAACTCATATTTACCTATATGAGGGGTCTTGATGACCATGTGCATATGTCATATTTTATATTAGGGGATGCACTAGTCATCACATAGGATATTTCCTAGTCGTGGGGCTACACATACACGGACCCTTTCAGCAGGGGGAGCTAAACCTATATGGCTCGTGGGTGGTTAGGACAGCAAAGCTACACATCCCAGGTAAAGGTTTTCAATGCATTCTAAACCTAGTTCCCTTTCCTGACACTTATATACAATGGTTATATGCATTATGGATGTTTTTACTTGGTTTTATAACTGATATTATTTTATCCTTGTCTAGAGATTCATGTTAGAGGTCACTCGCTAACCCCATTTACTAGCGGTTGTATACCCATGCTATACAGGAACCAACCATTTTACTTCTCTCATTTAGTATGCAGATTCGGTATCAGCATTTGGATTAAAATGGTAAGCTTCCATTCTTTCAGGAGGCATCATTTTATTTTATGGATTTCTTTAGACATTTTTCTTTTAATTTGGATATTGGTTTTGGCAATAGTTGGGGGCATATCCCAACCGAATTTGTTTACACTTTTAGATAGAGGCTTTGTGGTACTTCTAAGGGTTGGTATGGGCGGGATCGGTATTGCTGTCGGCCTTGGTATTGGAATAAGCTCGAAGGCTGGCATCATCGAACACAATTTCTCATTGTTCCATCATATTACATTTTGGGATTGATTAATCATGTTATGTTTTGGTATTCACTTTGTTTACGACCTGGTTTATGTCCTATGGTTTGGTTTGGTATTTGGGAGGTTGGCGTAGTATGGTTGGACTCGGTTGGGTTGGTCACTATTGTGACCCTATCCTAGAGTCTTAATGAGAACAATAATGCTATCTTATTATATGTTCAAAAGTTAGCCCACCTAAGGCTAGATATAGGTGGTTGGGTAATAGGGGCCGGTCCCCAGTCTTGGTTAGACTTGGTATGCCCATCACGACAATGCTCGGGGTCGGATCGTGTCATGTTTGAACTGGATATTGTGGATTTTGATATTATTATAGGGATGGATTGATTAAACTCTTGTTATGCATCCTTGGATTGTCAGACCCATAAGGTTGTTTTAGGTTCCTTGGTAAACCAGTTATAGAGTCGGAGGGTGGTTCCCTAACTCTTAGGGGGTGTTTTATTTCTTATCCTAGAGCTCGGAGGTTATTCTCAGAGGTTGTTTCTTATCTGAGGTTAGGTCGTGTCAAGTTGGTATCAGAGACTAGGTTCATGGTCAATTGGGAAGTCCACAAAGTCATAGTAGAGTCTCTTTAAGGGGTGTGAAATGCGTCATACTTATGAGAGAGAGGCTTCAAGACATTTAGGAATGTTTCACTTTCTTGGTATTCTATCTTCAAGCTTGAGTTATCAATCTTTGAATCCTCTTTAATCTTTGTTTGTTTATCTTTCAAATCATGCCTCCTAAATCTGGAACACAAGGAAATTCTTCCATCCCATCTGGGGATAATGCTGAAAGGGTACGTCCCAAGTCAAGAGTACATCTTCGATCTCATGGTACTATTATTGATGGTGCTGGAGTTCCTCCTATTCTGTCTAGTTCTCCTCAAGTCTCTCAGGGCAACATAATGAACGCAAAAATTTGTCACTCTATTCATGTTATTGCCCAATTGGTTACTGCTTAAGCTGAGCGACGTGTGGCTGGTGCTTTTTCTATTGAGGCTACAAGGGTTGGTCTATTTATGAAGATGGGTCCTCCAACTTTTATTAGGGTGAAGGTGGAGGAGGATCCATAGGGTTTCTTAAATAAGATGGAAAAGATCTTTTGGGTGATTTAGGTTATAAAGTAGAGGGGGTTAACTTTTCTTCTTATCAGCTTAAAGATGTTTCTTATCAGTAGTATGAGGAGTGAAATAAAGAGAGAGGTGATATAGAAGAGAAAGGTTTGTGGGAGGCCTTTTCTAATGCCTTCTTAGATCATATTTTTTCTTAAAAGTTGAGATAAGCTAAGATAGAGGAGTTTGTGAACCTCGGGTAGGGGAGGATTTCAATAAAGAAATATGCTTTGAAGTTCCATCAGCTATCAAGGTATGTTCTTGATTTGGTGGATGATATAAGGTCGAGAATGAGGAAGTTCACTTTTAGGTTGAATAGTGACTTAATTCTGAAGAGCAAGATTGCCTTACTGATTAAGGATATGGACATCTCGAGGTTAACAGTTCATATGCAGTAGGTCAAGGATAAAAAGAGAAAGTAGGCAGAGTTTGGGGATAGGGAGGGAAAGAGGAGCAGGTTTTCTGATCAGGGAAGTGCTCAGTCTCAGGGTAGTAGAGATGGTGGCAAGTGGCAAAAAAAAGAAGTGGGGGAGTTCTGGCTCCTTTTCTACTAGTGCTCCTTACGACTTAGAAGATAGAATCATCAAGGTGGTGACAATTATCGGGCATAGGTTGCCCAATCTCAGGCAAGCAAAGGTCAGTCATTTTCTTCATCTCCCCCTTGTTGATTTTGCGTTCCTCCTTATCGAGGCTATTGCGAGGATGGAAAGGACAAATTCTTCAAGATGACCAGGAAGGCCATTAGCTAAAGAATTTTTTGGTCAATAAGGTTGCTATGTGGGAAAATAAGATTCCTGTGGATTCATCTTCTATTCCTACACTAGTGGCGTGGCATCTGGTTCTATTACAGCTCTTAGTTCTAGTGTTAACTCTATATATGGTTGTGTCTTTTGGTTTTAATTTGGAATTTATCTTGAATCCTTTTGCTATTTATACCCCAGTAGGTGACTCGATTATAGCTAGGAGAGTCTATAGCGGGTGTATGGTATCTGTTGGTAGCAAGCAGACCTTGGAGGATCTATTTGAGTTGGATATGGTAGATTTTTATATAACTTTTTGTATGAATTGGTTGCATTCTTGTAATGCATCTGTAGATTGTCGGGCTCGTAGGGTTATCTTTACATTCCATGGTGAACTGGTTATAGAATGAGAAGATAGTTCCTTAGCTCCTAAGGGGAGGTTTATTTCTTATCTTAGAGCTTGAAGGATAATCTCCAAGGGTTGTCTTTATCACTTGGTTAGGGTTAAAGATTCTAAATCGGAAGGTCCTACTTTTTATTTAGTCCCTCCAGTTAATGATTTTCTAGCGGTCTTTCCAGATGATCTTCTAGGTGTTCCTTCGAATAGGGAAATAGAGTTTGGTATTGATTTACTTCTGGACACTCATCCAATATCTATTTCTCCATATAAAATAGCTCCAGCTGAGTTGAGAAAACTCAAGGGGCTACTTAAGAATCTTCTAGATAAGGGGTTTATTTGTCCTAGTATTTTTCCATGGGTTGTACTAGTTTTGTTTGTGCTAAAAAAGAATGGTTCCCTTCGGATGTGCATTGACTACAGGCAGTTGAAAAAGGTAACAGTCAAGACTAAGTATCCTCTCCTAAGGATGGATGATCTGTTTGATTAGTTACAAGGTGCTATGTTCTTCTCTAAGATAGGTATTCTGTCTGGGTACCATCAACTTAAGATTATGGAGGTAGATATCCCTAAGATGACTTTTCATACACGGTATGATTATTTTGAGTTCTTGGTGATTTTCTTTGGATTGACTAACACTCCGACAATATTTATGGACTTAATGAATAGGGTGTTTAGGCAGTATTTAGATCTCTTCGTCATTGTGTTTATTGATGACATCCCGATTTATTAAAAGAGTGAGGTGGATTATGCTAATCACCTCCATGTGGTGTTGTAGACCTTAAAGGAACAATAATTGTATGCCAAGTTCTCTAAGTGTGATTTTTGGTTGAATGCTATGACTTTCTTGGTTCATGTTATTTTTAGTGAAAGGGTTATGATAGATCCACAGAAGGTTGTGGTGGCGGTGAAGAGGTTCCATAGGCACATGACTTTACCTGATATTTGGAGTTTCTTAGGTTTAGCCAGGTATTATAACTGGTTTATGGAAAGCTTTTCTTCAATAGCTTCTCCTTTTACTAAGTTGACTTAGAAGAAGGTTAAGTTTTCTTGGTCGGATGCTTATGAAGAAGTTTTGAGAATTTGAAGGATAAGTTGACTTTAGCTCCAATCCTGACTGTGACAGAAGGCAATGATGGGTTTGTGGTTTATTGTGATGCATCTCGGGTAGGGCTTGGTTGTGTTTTGATGCAGCATGGGAAGGTGATTGCCTATGCTTCCAGGCAGTTAAAAGTACATAGGAGGAATTATCCTACTTATGATTTGGAGTTATTAGCGGTTGCATTTGCTTTAAAAATATGGCGGCGTTATTTGTATAGTGTTCACGTGGATATCTTTTCTGATCACAAGAGTCTTTAGTACATGTACACTCAAAAATATCTTAATCTCATGCAGAGGAGATGACTTGAGCTTCTCAAGGATTATGATATGAGTCTTTACTACCACCCGAGTAAGGCTAATGTAGTCGTTGATGCTCTTACCAGGTTATCCATAGGAAGTTTGACTCATGTGGATAAACTTAAGTGGGAATTGGTGAAGGATATTCACCACTTGTCTAATCTTGGAGTTTGTCTCTTGGACTCTAAGGACGGTGGTATGATGGTTCACGAAGTGGTTTGATCGTCTCTTGGTGCGGAGATTAAAGAAAAGCAAATGTTGTATCCTAACTTAATGAGAATTAAGGGTGATGTTGGTGGGCAAAAAGTAGTGGTGTTTGAGATTAATTGTGATGGTACTTTATGGTACCAAGGGAGGTTGTCTATTCCTGATGTCGATTGGCTGCGGCAAAGGGTTTTGGCTGAGGCACATAAGTCGCACTGCGTTGTTCATCTCAGCTCGACTAAGATGTATCATGATCTCAAGGAGATCTATTAGTGGAATGGAATAAGAGGGATGTGGATGATTTTATGGCTAGGTGTATGGTGTGTCAATATTTAAGGTTGAGCACATGAGGCTAGGAGGGTTGTATCAAGAAATTGATTTTCCTGAATTAAAGTGGGAAGTGATCAATATGGACTTCGTTACTAATCTTTCTTGATCTCGAAATTAGTATGATTTAATTTATGTCATCATGGATAGGATGACTAAGTCTGCACATATCTTACCAGTGTAAACTACCTTTTCAGTGGAGAATTATATGAGGTTGTATCTTTAGGAGATTTTCAAGCTGCATGGGGTACCTATCTCGATTATCTCGATTGTGGTATGCAGTTTATGTCTTATTTTTGGAAGTCTTTCCAAAAAGGTTGGGGACCAAGATTAGACTGAATACTGCTTTTTATCCACAATCGAATGGGTAAGCGGAGAGAACTATTTAGACATTGGAGGATATGCTTCAGGCATGTATGATTGACTATGGTGGCAATTAGGTTGACTATCTACCTTTGGTGGAGTTTTCTTACAATAATAGCTATTATTCAAGTATTAGTATGGCTCTTTTTGAGGCATTTTATGGTAGGAGGTGTAGATCCCCTATTAGTTGGTTTGGGCTTGGGGAGGCGGACATGTTTGGTCTAGATTTGGTCTATCAGGAAATGGAGAAGGTCAAGGTGATTCGGGATAGGCTTAAAGCTGCCCAAAGTTGCCAAAAGTCCTATGCAGATGTTAAGCGTAGAGACTTGGAATTTGAGGTTGGGGATAGGGTATTTCTCAAGGTGTCTCCCATGAAGGGAGTGGTGCGGTTTATCAAACGGGAAACTCAGTCCTTGGTTCATTGGTCCTTATGTGATTTTGCAAAGAGTTTGTAATATTTCTTATGAGTTGTATTTGCCATCTAGCTTGAGTTTGGTTCATTTGATCTTTCATGTTTCTATGCTGAGGAAGGTCTTAGTGATCCTTATTCGGTTGTACTATTGAAAGGATTGGGTATTTTGAATTCTTTGTTTTACGAAAAGGTCCTGATTGAGATACTAGATAGGCAAGTTCGTTGGTTGCGGACCAAGGATGTGGCTTCTGTTAAGGTTTTATGTCAGAACCATAAGGTAGAAAAAGCTACTTGGGAAGCGGAAGAGGACATGAAGTCCAAGTATCTTCATTCATTTTTTCCTCCTGGGATTTGTGTGGAAGGTATGTGTGTTCAACACATCTTTATTTTTCGAGTTTGTTAAATAAAAGTTTTACATCTTTGCCTCTTTGTTTTCAAACTTAGTTAAAGGAATGTTTGATAATACAAATGACTCTGTGTGTGGTTACCCCTACCTTGGCTGTCATTTGGGGATGTATGTTCCTAGTGGGGGAAACTAAAACATCCTGGGTTTTGACCCTTAGAAAATTTCCCGGAATTCCATTCTTCGAACCTAATATAACTCATAGGTATGAGCCATATGTTGGGGTATGAGTGGTATGGTCATGTCATATGCTGACCTGAGTTGATTGGTGGGATGGTTTTAGTAACTGGACTAGGTACGACTTAGGGGTATGAGTCATAGGGATTGGTACGAGTCGTATCAAGGACTCGTATGGTGGGCAGTGTTTAATCCTACTAGTATTTCATTCTTCCAGGGATACATATTATGGGTACGAACTATATACTGTGGTTATGACTTGGTTAGATGAGTCATATACTGGACAGTGTTTAATCCAAAGGTTGAGGCTAGATACGAGTAGTGGGTACCAATCGTATGAAGGGTATGACTCGTATGGGTCAGTCGTATCCCTGCGATGGGTTTTTAAGGGATTTAAGTGGAGTTATTCTGGAAATTTCTCTACTTACCCTAATTAGGACCCACGACTTCTAATACACTTTGGAGTTTATTTACCCTATTATTCTATTCATTAAAACTTAGAAACTATTCTAAAACACTATAGTTCTCTCAAAATCTTTTGAATTGTGGGTTGAGGGTTTTGTATGATTACTACTTGGTTGGTTTTCCCTGGGTTTGAAACTATTATTCATGCTCTACCTCATAGTATTTGAATAAAATTTGTGCATAAAGGCTAGGGTTTTATCTTGCGGAATGCTTTGGGGCTTGTCTTGGTGATTTCTTTGCATAAATTCTTTGGTATAAGGCATGATTCTCTCCTTTATTATAATTTTAACTAAAGGCATGGTTTATATCATTGATTTCATGGTCTTACTATTTCATGATTATGCTTTTCAACTAATATTTTAGGGTTTTGTTATTGAATGCTTGGTTATGGTTTCCTATGGTTTTAATTATGCCTTTATATGCATTAATGGTGGTTTTGGACAATTGGATTGCATGGTAATGGTTTAATGGTCTTTGGAATTCGCTTTGATTATATTCCATCCCCAAGGTGTTTGATTTTTTTTTTCGAATTTGAGCATTTTATTAATCACAAAGAAAAAGTATACATAGAGGGGAACATAGACCTGACCTCCAATCTGTGCTTACAGAATAAGTGCAAATACTATAAAAGAATTGCAAAGAATTTTCTCTAAATCTATGAACTGGTAAGCTATCTCTATGGTGGATCATGTAACTTGTTTAGTTTCCTTCTTAGAAAAGTTGGTAGTCCCAACTTGTCTAGCTGAATGTATCCTGTTACTTCTGGGGGAAGTTGATAACAGTGAAAATAGTGATGAAGCTGGTCGAACTGCTGACTAACTTTAGATACGGCATCAGCTACAAAGTTGGCTTCCCTGTAGACATGTCTGCAAATGCACAAAGAGAACATTAATATAAGTTTTAGCAGAGATTCAACAAGATGTTGCAGCTGCCATGGGATTGGTATTTTCTTTCTGATCTATCTGATCAAGAGTTCAGAGTCCACCTCTAAGATAACCTATTGTATGTTGTTCCTCTAACACCAAGAAAGACCCCAGATAACAGCCTCCACTTCTGCTTGATTATTGGTCCCCTGGAACAAAGGTGTAGCATAAGCATAGATAAGATCTCTAATGATCCCTCTTGCTCCAATCTTACCTGGATTAGTGAGAGCACTGCCATCAGAGTTTAGTTTAACCATATTATATGGTGGTTTGGACCAGTATACAGGTGTTACTTTTGTCCCTTGTCTGCACTTCTCAGCATAAGTCACTAAGTTGGACCATCCAGTAGGCCAAGGGATGTATGGAAAAGCAGTATGTAATAAGTGGGATATGTCTTTATAAATGAGGAATTTAACTCTGGCCAGTTGAGGCTGTTTTCCACCATACTTGACAGCACATCTATTTTTCCATAGATTCCAACAGATAATAATGGGAAGATCCTGCATGATCAACTTTTGAGCACAATTACTAGTCTTAGACTTCCACTACTTCAGCAGCAAGTTTTTGAGGGAATTTGTGCCTTGTATCATACCCAGGGATGCGGAGAAAAATTGCTAGATGTGTTTAGCAAATGGTCCATCAACAAATGTATGTGGGATGGTATCCCATCCAGGATTAGAGCAACAACTACAGGTAGCAGGGGCAATAACAAATTGGTGAAGCCTTTCATTTATAGGTAATGACATTCTTAGGACTCTCCAAAGTAGGAATGAGCATTTGAAAGGAATCAAACTATTCTAGGTGAGAGTGTTCATCATGGTTTTAGCTCTGTGTTCCCTACAAATCCCCTAGGCAGAGGTACAACTAAATTCTCCACTGGTAGTTAGTGTCCAGATTGGGAATTCTGCAACCCCTTCTTGGAATTGGATTTCAACTTGGAGCACAATTTGCAGTAACTGCTGGGGAAGGGTTGTACTTAATTTTTGCATATTCCATAGACCCTTATTTATGAAAGATTCAACCTTGATTTTCCATAATATATGTTGTTCCTCTTCCATCTCGTTTCTCATCATGGCCCTCAATATTAATGATTGGCCATAGAAACCTTTCCTGGCGACAACATTGACCCTCTGACAGTATTTAGCTAGTAGGAATTCACCCCACAGAGTGTTCTTAGTTCTAAAGATCCACCACTATTTCAACTGTATAGTTTTACATGTATCAGCAATGTATCTGATACCAATCCCTCCCTCATTAGTAGGAAAACAAAGATTTTTCCAAGATGCCCAGTGATATTTTCTCTTAGTGTCTTTCCATCCCCAGAATAAATTAGCAAGCAGATATATAAGTTATTTTATAATGGTCTTGGAAGGGATACATTCTAAAAGAGTGTGAATGGGGATTGATTGCAGGACATATTTCACCAATACAACTTTATCACCATAACTAAACAATCTAGACTGCCAACTTGTTATCCTGGAAGCAACTTTATAAACCATCCTAGTGCAGTGACTGATCCTTTATCTGACAATATAAATTGGGCAACCAAGATATATAATAGGACTATGTTTCTGCTGAAAGCTAGTTTCATCTTTAACCCTTGAGATTGTAGAAGGAAATGCTTGATCTGGTAGCAGAAAATAACTTTTATCCTTGTTAATTAGTTGGCTAGATACCTCTTCATAAGCTGCCAGAGTGTTCATTAACAATTTAGAGTTTGCCTCCTTCCAGTAGTGAAAATGATTATATCATCAGCAAAACTGAGATGATTGATTTGAGGGCCTTACCATGCCATGTAAAACCATAGTATTGGGGATGCTGATGTAAACTGTTCAGAGCTCTTAACAAAACTTCATCCCCAAGAATGAATAGAGTAGAAGAGAGGGGATCACCTTGCTTTAGTCCCCTATTAGATTGAAAGAAACCATGTCTGGTACCATTTACATGCACTGAGTACCAGTTATTTGACAGAGTTCTCCATATGAGGTCAATAATTGTCTCACCAAAACCAAATCTCCTTAGAACAAGGCAAGTATAGGACCAAAACACCCTATCATAGCCCTTGACCATGTCAAAATTAATAACTACATTACCACCCACCACTGGTTTCTTAATACCACTGATGATTTCCTAGGTAAGTATAATATTTTCTGCTATATTTCTTCCTTTCACAAAGCCAGACTGATTGCTAGATATAAGAAAGGGAAGGATAGGAGAAATTCTGATATAAATGAGTTTAGAAATAACCTTGTTGGTAAAGTTACTTAGGCTAATAGGTCTATATTTAGAAAGTTTATTGGGGTGAGTAACTTTAGGGAGTATTACAAGACATGTATGGGAAAAATATTTGGGCATAGGGTGACAATAGAAGAAGACTAGTACCACCTGCAGAAGAACCTCCCCTATGATATGCCAACAAGATTGGAAAAATCTCCCATTTATACCATCAAGACCAGCTGCTGAGTGAGTGTTCATTGAGAAAACAACAACCCTCAACTTCTCTAGGGTAGGTATTGTCTGTAGTTGTTCATTTTGTTCATCTGAAATCACTCTGGGAATATTGGCTAACATCTCTTCCTGAACATATTTAGTTTTTCCAGTAAATATGCCCTAAAAATATTTACATGTAGCATCAGCAATAGCAGCATCCCCTTGAATCTATTCCCCTAACTCATTCTTTATTTTATGTATAAACATTTTCCTTCTTCTTCCCCTAATAAGAGCATGAAAATAACTAGAGTTTGCATCTCCATATTTAAAACAATGCAACTGGGATTTTTGCGTTAAGATAGCATCTTCAACCTTGAGATGTCTGATGTATTCAGCCTACAATCTGTGGAACTCTTATCTATTCCCATCTAAGTTATGTAAGATCAATTTTTCCTCAGCTTCCTTGACCTTTTCTTCATAAATTTTCACATTAACATCTATGTCACCAAATTCTTCTTTAGACCAATGACTAAGAGTTAAAGTTAATCTCTTTAGCTTCTATTGAAATCTCCACATAGGTGTACCTATACAGGGTTTTTGCCAATATCTCTCCACTGTGTTGAGAAAAGTAGGGTTATCCACCCAGCAGTCTAGAAACTTAAAGTATTTAATATGAGACTCCACTCTATCCTGTAACTCCATAAGTAAAGGATAATGGTTTAAACCTACAGAAGACAGATGATTAATGGTGGACAAAGGCTTTTTCTAAAATCATGCATCAAATATCAATGCTCTATCCATTCTTTTCCAAATTCTGAACAGGATACCTCTAAGATTAGACCATGTGAATTTGGGACCATGAAATCCAAGGTTATTTAATCCACAAGCTTCAAGCACCCCCAGAAATTCAAAGCTCTTCCTCATGTCATAGGGAATACCACCTAGTTTTTCATCAGCTTTAGAAATGACATTGAAGTCACCAACAATGCACCAAGGTAAAGAAGTAGCACACAATTGCTCTAATTTATTCCATAAAAGCCTTCTCAGAGTGTCTCTGCATTTAGCATAGACAAAGGTTATAAGGTATGTTTGGACAAGAGCACTATGAGAAACTGAACAAGTGAGTTGTTGTTCATCAATGGTAATAATGTCATAAGACACATCTATATTCCAACAAACCCAGGTTTTGCCATTGGGATTGCTAATGGAATGCTCTATCTTGAGTTTTCTTTTAGCTTCATCAAGATGAATATTAGTATAAAATGGTTCTAGAATTGCTATTAAAGACAGTTGGTGAATGATGATGAGTTGTTGAAGTCTCTCCAAGACACCTTGGGTAAAGATACCCCTTCCATTCTAAATGAGATGTCTAAAAATTTAGTAGTTTTAAGAATATAAGACCTGGTAAAAGGCCTATTGGTATGTCCAGCTCTGCTAGACATAGCTTGTTATATCCCCTTCTTGGCTTTGAGTAAGGATCCCCTGGAAGAAAGTCCCTGCTGGACAGCAAGTTGAGTTACCTCCATAGCATACTCTTCTTGATCCCCTGAATCAAAAATATCATTCAAATTGTCATCAACATCCCCCATGTGATCCAACTTGCTATCATCCATTTCACTTTCAAAATGAATTACTCTGTACTCATCTTCTATCTCCTGAGAAGAGTCATGAAATTTTCCTTGACTGGACTAGCACTATGATGATCCTTATCTTCACAGGTGAGCACCTAGTCAAGAATCCCTGTCTCTTGAGGACCACTTTTGTAACACTCTGCATTTCTGGCTTGAATGAAAACCGTTATTGCTATGCGTAGATGATACAAAACCAATAAATCCTATTGAAATTTGGCATGTTAATCAATTATGTAGTTTCGGAACCTATTTGAGCATGAATTGAGATCATAGAGGTCCCCTAACTCAAGGAAGAGTTGAAAGCTTTCCTAACGTTCGAGTTTGAGTAAATGTTAAAACTTAGATCAAATTCAATCGACTATAACTCTTTTTATATATCAAATAAAATCTCTTAGAATTTTCTTTCCAACGATATTAATTTTGCAAAAATCCAATACCCGAGAAAAAATTTATGGCCATTTTTTGTGACTGAGATAGTAGTATTACGCGATTAGCATGCGACGCATGCTCTGTCACATGCACCCTATTTCCAGGTCCTATTTTCACATTTTTAAGGGCAAAAGTGGTATTTTCCACCCCCTATTCAGCCATAACACGGGATTAAATCCCCTAAACACCAAAATAAGGTCATTCTCACTCAAAATCACCAAGAACACTTCTTAGGATTTCAACCCAAAGATCAAAATATCTTAAGATTTCACCGTGGGTTTTCAATAATTCTGCGAGATTCAAAATCTCCATTGTGAGGGCTACAAGAAGCACTCATCAATTGTTCGAATAGCATCCCTAATGAACGAGTTCATTCAAGAGTCATAAATTAAGGTATGTGGGGTCATCCTAAAATTTCATGGGCGAAGAAACCATCTTTAATTCATGCTAACGGTTTAGAAATCATGATTTTTAAGAAAGGGGTTTTGAATTATGATTACTAGCATGTTTTAGCAGCCTTGATCAATATCATTTTGGTCTTTAGACCTTCCCCCAAATTGATTTGAAACTCTATATATATGTATGGATGTGTTTAAGGATGAATATACAATTGAGAACATGAATCCTAAAGAATCCCTCTCTTGTTATGATTTTTATCATCTTTTATATGATATGAATTATGTTTGAAATGTCTTAATTATTGCTATGACTTAAATATGATTTTGAATCTAAAAGAGAGGGTTGTGCATGTTGATAAATGTTGAATACACTTTTAATGAAAGAATTACATGTTTGTCAAAAATACATGACCACCACATGGTTATTGAAAGAATGAGAATCTTAGCATGGTTTTGACTTGTGCTTTCGAAACATGAAATTTTCTATACTATTTGCATTCTTGGGTGGTCTGAATTATGCTTTAATGAAAGAATCTTGCATAGTACAATATGGATCGGAAATAGAACTTGTAAGTCTTGGTGTGAAGACACCAACTCAGATTAAGCCATAGTAATTTAGAACAAAATAGAACACATGTTTGAAATCCGATTTTTAGATTATAAATTCAGAAAGATGCATATTTAGAAAAGGTTTAAAAATAGGGTTAAAGAGAGTTAGATGGTTACCCGAAGAAAGTACGAGTAGAAAGTCTCTATGCTAGAAATCGTGATTTGCCAACATGGGATTATTGTACCATGCTTTTTGATCTTGTGTACCTTGATTCATGTCGTCCCAAATTGGGACTATGGTTAGGATCCCTGCTTTGCGATCTTGTGTACTACTATGACATGTAGATTTGATTGGGGATTTTGGCACCCTGCTATGTGATCTTACGTCTCCCCCTTATAGATACTCTAGTCCTTACAGGAAACTTGGATGGGGGCTTGTCCGTAAAGTCAAGGGCAGATTTCATGTAGCCCATTGTATCATAGATTGTAGGGTGCACCATCTAGCTCAGAGTAAGACAAAGAGTAAGTCATGGTTTCAAATAAATGTTTCAAAGTCTTTAAAATGTGCCCATGTGTTTTCATATATTATATGTAAAATATTTTATGAATTTCTATTACTTATGTTATATATAAATACATTATTTTGGATTTCTCTGTGTACTAGTATATCTGTATTGACCCCCTCTCTTCCAGGTTTTAAGGCTTAATCTAGGGGTCCCGATAAGCAGTATGTTTTCTCTAGACAGAAGTGTAGAGTTCTGTGGTTATCCTTCTATATTTTAGAAGGCTTAGTTTACTTCAGTTATTTATCATTATTATGTTTTGGTCTACTGGGGGCCTTGTCCCAGTTTTCAGACAGTTAGGTTTTGCATGTAGTAGAGATTTCGTAGACTGAGTTAGATATAACTCAGATATTTTGAATTACAGTTTTCATAATAGTTGAATTCAGATTTATTGACCATGATTCTGTTTCATTATGTATTTACACATTATCTTTTTCATATGAGGACAGTGTATGTGATTACAAGTTAGAAGGGCGTCCGAGCCTTCATGGTTTGGGATGATCGCCACGGCTAAGGCCCTAGTTTAGGTTATGTTAAACATGGTATCAGAGCACGTTTCTTGGTCCCAGGGTGTCTACAAAATTGCATCAGGTAGAGTCTTGTTTATGGGTGTATAGCGCGCCACACTTATAGGCAAAAGGCTACTAGGCATTTAGGAATGTCTCTCTTTCTTCATGTTCTAGTTCATGCTATGGAGTCAGAATGTTCCTCTTACATACTCTAATTTATGTTATGGTGTGCCCATACGAAAGTAAAGTCATCCTAATTCTTTTCTTACTTTGATATGCTCAGATATGTCTTATTATTGAGGTGATTGAAGTGCAGAAGTTTAGAGTCTAAATGGTATGGTCCTTTCTAATTAATCCATATAAGATTTTAAAATTTGTGCAAGGACTTGAGAAGAGTCCGTTAGTTCTCCAAGGTGTTTTTATTCTAGTGTGAACTTTGATTTTGATGAAATCATGCTTTTTAGCCTACAGTATTAAGTGTATTCAGTCCTTTTCAAAATTTATGTTATAGACATTATGCTTCAGGGGGAATGATGTGTAGTAGAATATTGGAATTGTATTTCTATCCGAGTAGTAGTATAAGTTAAAGTGACGGTCTCATAACCTATTGGTAGTGATATTGGACCAAGAAGTTGGTGATGTGAAGTTGCAAGGTTAGAAATTAGAGTGAGGGTGAATTTTGTGTAGATAAATGTGTTTAGTTGAATAACTGATATTTCTATATGATTTACCATTTTATAGTGATAGACTAATGTGGTAGGTAGTAGTATGTGTGGATTGTATGGTAGTCTGTAGGGGAAGTGTTTGACTTAAATTTTTTTAATTTATATAGAGTAAGATGTGTATTCTTAGATCATTTAATGTTGTGTGTCAAGTTTCAATCTCATGTAATCTTGTTATCATTGTATTGTTGAAACTGAAAGTCTAGTGAAGCCGTGCGGGGTTCTTTCGATTCACTAGCATAGTTGCCTTGTCATTCATCTCATTTCTTGATTAAAACACAAAATCAAAGTCTAGTGTATTCGTGTGGGGCCTATTTTGATTCACTAGCAATATATTATTTATCTTGTGTTCCTGTGTTAGTTGGAACTGAGGTTTAGTAGTGTAATGGCAAGGAAAGTGGTAAGGGCAATTTATTGAATATATCTATAGCTGAATCTTTTTGCATGAGATTGAGTTGGTAATGAAGTGATACAACCTTATGTGTTAGTTTAGTAGAAGGTAGAGAAGGAGTTATTTCTTAAGGTGAATTGTTATTTGTTTAAAGTATGAAAAATGTTGTTGATGGTGTTTGCTGTGCAAAAAGAGTATTGGTTATTGATGAAGGTACTTGGTGGATGAATGTAGTTAATTTAGGCATCTCTGAGATTGCAGGAGGGCGTTTAATTGAAACTTATAGAGTTATGGACTAAGTTTAGCTAGAAAGAAGGGGGGGGGGGGGGGTAGATAGTAATGGTGTGTAGAAGAAGGATATGTTAATGGATTATGAATAGGGTAGGCCATATGATTATTATCGATTGTTGTTGTTACGGAGTTCTAGTGTACTAGTGTTTCTTGATGTTTTATTTCATATTTTTTTCCCAAGTGAGAATTGTGTATAAGGTTGGATTATAAACCATGTTTAGCACTGGACATTAAGTTTGAATAGTTGATGGCCATGAAAGTAGATGTGATGATTTCTTGGTTAATGATACTAGTTATAGGGAAGTGATCTAATAGGCTTGAATAGCGTACACCAGAGCTTAAGTTTATTTGAGCTATAGTGAAGTATGATGTTGTATGTATGATGTAGAAATATGCGCAAAGTGACATGGATTTACGGCATTTTCTAAGGTTATTGCATGTTGTATGTGGCTAGTAGTACCGTTAAGTTGCTAGATGGAGAAAGACTAGTTAGATGGTACATGGTGTTCTAAATGGCCAAGTTAAGAAGTTTTGATTGATAGTGTTAAGCCTTTTGATATGATCTTAATTCTCATGGTAGAGAGATATAAGTTTGGAGTTGTGATATTAGTGGGCTATGATGGAAGTAGAATTGGTTCATCAAAGACTTGGTGATATCCATGTTAAGTGTTAGAATCTAAGTTGAGTTTTTTAAAAGTTTAACTAATAGATATAAGAGTTGAAGCGCTAGAGGGTGTGCACCCCGACTATGGGGATATTCATGAAGATTCAAAGTTAGTAAGTGTTCAAGTATTATGTGATGACTATTAGGTCTATAGAAAGATAGGAGTGTGTCTCAGAAGGTAGTATTAGCAGTGGGTTTTCCACTTTCAGGTGTTGTCTTTTGGGTTAAGTTCTATGATATACGTGTATTGTCATTTTCTAGACCCAAGAGTGTAGTAAGTGTAGTTCAGTTTAGAGGCCAGTAAGGGATATCTCAAACTTAAGATGATGATTTAAAGTGAAGGGGGAGATGATAGGATGAATAACCAAGTTAGTCTCTCAGATTCTAGTAGTGATGTCAGTATGACATGGAATATCAGAAAGTAAGGGTAAGACTCAACCTATTCTTACCGTAGTATTTTTCAGTTATCCCAATACCTGCTCATGCCTTACATTTCAATTCCATGATCATAGTTCGTGTTCATGCTTGTGATAGAGAATCATGTACTCTTCCAGTCCCAAAATGAGGAGTTCTAGTTCATTCAGTAGTCGTAATCACATTCCATATGTTATGAACTCCAAATTGAGGTTATGCGGCTCATAACTTATGTACTCACGCTTCATAATGTGCTCAATTCCCATAACTCATGCAATACTCCGTATGATTGGTGAGATTCATCTTATAGTCATGTAAGCCTCAATTCAGATCACTTTGATAAATCCCTGATATTGATTGGCTATTCCTCAAGCCTCAATTAAGTGTCAAGTCTCGTATAATATTCTTTTATGCTTTAAGTTTTTACGTTCTAACCTTTTAGTGACTCTTCCTTATGTAACGATAGTGGTGGTGAGTAAGTGTTTCTTGTTGGTAAAAGATCATTGTATGCTTGTTTAGATAAGGCCATAACTATGAAGTAAGATTGGGGCCAAGTCTTTGATGCATGTGATGGTTAGTTGAAATTTGGTGTGTATGTTCTTGAGGTAGCGCGTGGGGGTTGTATCGATAGTGGTTTAGAGAATATATGAAGTATGCCTTTATGGGTGTTTGCCTTGAAGTTCATATGTGGTTATAAAGATAGGCTTGAATGACATGCTGGGATTTAAGTGGAGGAACGCAATATGTGCTAGTGAATCCATAATAAGAGTTCAGAGCTGGTTATTGAAGTGGTAAGGCACATTATGCTTAGGGTGTAAACTTTAAAACGATATAGAAAAATTTATCAATACCCTTATGAGAATTATAAGTTGAATCAAATGAGTATGATATTTATGGGGAAATGTATAGTTGAGGGAGTATTCGAGAAGTGTGCTAAGCTTGAAAGTAAGAAGTTGCATTGCCTAAGGCCTTGCATTTCTGTCCTAGTTTACGAGTTATATGTCTATATTCCATGCTATAAAGTACTGTCATTGTTGTGATTCCTTAGTTGGATGTCTTGTGTAACTCATGTCAGAGATTCTTTTCTCCCTAATGCTACTAGGACTTCTTTATAAAGAGGGTTGAAGAGATACTCCATTTAAGTATAAGTGTCCAGTATAATTCAGTTTAACAGTCAGGCAGACAAGTTACTGTGGTTTCCCACCTTTTCGCCCAGTCCTACTATCCGAAGTCCAATGCGTATGACCATCCTAAAAAATAATCTATTCCATCCGTGTAAGTTGCAAACTCAGCTCATTCCAAGAATCATGATTCAAATTCAATTATTTAGTCATGACTTAACTCATAGGAGTTCAGCACATAATCTCAATTTTTTCCAGCTATTTTAGCTCAGACAGTTTAATACCTTTGTATGATCTAAATTCTTGTTGCCTTATGATTCGTACTTACATAAGTTATCATTTCCAAATCCAATGTGTGTGATTTGAGCATAAACACTTCTGGGGGAATCCTAAACTCTCAGCATAAATCAGCTCCTCAAAACAAGTAAGGGCAAGCCAGCTCAAAATTAAGTTTCATGATAAAAGTTTAAATGTTTCAAATCAGTTACATCCTTTCTTAGAAGACACATCATGTTCGTGTTATTCCACTACCTTTAAGCTTCAACGTTCCTACCCATAATTCGAGGATGAATGATCCCAATGGGGAGATAATGTAACACCCTGCATTTTGGGCTAGAACGAAAACCATCATTTCTATGCGTAGATGATCCAAAAGCCATAAATCCTATGAAAATTTATCATGTAAATCAATTATGTAGTATAGGAACCTATTTTAGCATGAATTGAGATCGTAGAGGTCCCTTAACTCAAGGACGAGTTGTAAGATTTCCTATCGTTCGAGTTTAAGTGAGCATCAAAACTTGGGTCAAATTCAATAAACTATAAATCTTTGTATATAACGAATTAAAGGGCCTACTATATATCAAATGAAAGCTCTTAGAATTATTTTTCCAAAGATACCAATTTCATCAAAATCCGATACCCAAGCAAAAAGTTATGGCCATTTTTGTGACTGAGATAGTAGCATCGCGCGATTAGCATGCGATGCACGCTCTGTCGTATGTACTAAATTTCCAGGTCCTGTTTATGCATTTTTAAGGGCAAAAGTGGTATTTTCCACCCCCTATTCAGCTATAACATGGATTAAATCCCCCAAAACACCAAAATAAGGTCATTCTCTCTCAAAATCACCAAGAATACTTCTTAGGGTTTCAACCTAAAGATCAAAATATCTTAAGATTTCACTATGGGTTTTCAATAATTCTTCCAGATTAAAAATTCCCATTGTGAGGGCTACAAGAAGCACCTATCAATTGTTAAAATAGCATATCTAAAGCACGAGTTCATTCAAGATTCATAAATTAAGGTACGTGGGGTTTTCCTAAAATTTCATGGGCAAAGAATCCATCTTTAATTCATGCTAACGGTTTAGAAATCATGATTTTTAAGAAAAGGGTTTTGAATTTATGATTACTAGCATGTTTTAGAAGCCTTAATCAGTATTGTTTTGGTCTTTAGGCCTTCACCCAAATTTATTTGAAACTCTATATATATTTATGCATGTATTTAAGGATGAATATACAATTGAGAGCATGAATCCTAAAGAATCCCTCTCTTGTTATGATTTTTTCCATCTTTTATATGAAATTAATTGTGTTTGAAATGTCTTAATTATTTCTATGACTTGAATATGACTTTAAATCCAAAAGAGAGGGTTGTTCATGTTGATAAACGTTGAATACACTTTTAATGAAAGAATTGCATGTTTGCCAAAAATACATGACCACCACATGGTTATTGAAAGAATGAGAATCTTAGCATGGTTTTAACTTGTGCTTTCGGAATATGAAATTTTCTATACTATTTGCATTCTTGGGTGGTCTGAATTATGTTTTAATGAAATAATCATGCATGGTACAATATGGCTCCAAAATAGGACTTGCAAGTTTTGGTGTGAAGACATCAACTCAGTTAAAGCCATAGTAATTTAGAACGGAAAAGAACTCATGTTTGATATTAGATTTTCAGATTATGAATTTAGAAATATGCATGTTTAGAAAAGGTTTAAAAATGGGCTTAAAGAGAGTTAAATAGTTACCTGAAGAAAGTACGAGTAGAAAGTCTATATGCTAGAAACCGTGATTTACCGACACGGAATTATGGTACCGTGCTTTGTAATCTTGTGTACCTTGATTCATGTCATCCCAAATTGGGACTATGGTTAGGATCCCTTTTTTGTGATCCCGACACGGAATTATGGCACCCTGCTGTGTGATCTTGCGTGTCCCCCTTATAAATACTCCAATCCTTACGAAAAACTTGGATTAAGGGCTTGGCCGTTGATTCAAGGGCAAATTCCATATAGCCCATGGAATTACAAATTATAGGGTGTACCATCTAGCTCAGAAGTAAGACAAAGAGTGAGTCATGGTTTCAAAGAAATGTTTCAAAGTCTTTAAAATGTGTCCATGTATTTTCATATATTATATGTAAAATATTTTATGAATTGCTCTCACTTATGTTATATATAAATACATTATTTTGGATTGCTCTACGTACCAGTATATCTATATTGACCCCGTTCCTTCAAGGTTCTAAGGATCAATCTAGGGGTCCCGATAAGCAGTACATTTTCTCTAGACAGAAGTGTAGAGTTCCGTGGTGAGACTTCTATATTTTAGAAGGCCTAGTTTACTTCAGTCATTTATCATTATTATGTTTTGGTCTACTAGGGGCCTTGTCCCAGTTTTTCGATAGTTGGGTTTATGCATGTAGTAAAGATTTCGCAGACTAAGTCTGATATAACTCAGATATTTTGAAATACAGTTTTCATAAGATTTGAATTCTGATTTAATGACCATGATTCCATTTCAATATATATTTCCACATTATCTTTTTCATATGAGGACAGTGTATGTGATTACAAGTTAGAAGGGCGTCCGAGCCTTCATGGTTTGTGATGCTCGTCATGGCCAGGGCCTTCGTTTGGTTCGTGACAACTTTCCTTATTGGACAAGACACCTTGGACCATTTTTGGACCCATACCAGCTATATATCCATATCAAGAATCTCTATATCAGTTGCATAGTTCAGTTGTTTCTCCTGATTAGTACTGATTGACATAGTCCTGTTATGTCCTCTAGCATTCTTTGTGGTATCAGACATATTGGCCTGTGACACATCTTGGGTAACCTCTTCAGTTCTATCAGGACATTTGTGTTCATTTCCACCTCGACCTTGTTGGAGAGCATTAAAGGCATTGGGATGTAGATAGAGCAGTAATATCAAGCTGACCTTTTATATACTTATTTGGAGACCTGGGTTTGAAGATCATTCTTTGGTTGCCCCTGTTCCTTCTTTTTTGGTTCTTCCACTCATTGATAGGTGCCTTTCCTCTATCTGTAATTTGCTGCTGTATTTTTTCAGGTGATATCTTCCCCTTTGACTTGGTTGAGGAATTTCATCATGTTTACTTTCCCCTGAGGATCCTCATTGGACACTATTTTTTGTTTAACAATCTTATTTCTTTCTTTGATAACACAGGATCTTGTAGTATGCCCCTGATGTTTGCAATAAGAGCAATACTCAGGAACATCTTCATACATAATGGATTGCCATCTACCTTCTCTATGTTCATCAGTATCATATCTCATCCAAACATGTTGGGGTCTTGACTTGGTAAGGTCAATATGCAATTTGACCTTAGCCACACTACCCCTGGTTTACTTGTAAGTAGCTAAATCAAGAAACAAATCCTTGCCAATAGGGGATAAAAGTAGTGTCACTACCTCCAAACAACAATGCTGCCATGGAAGCTCAGGCAGGGTAACCCATATAGGGACCAAAGGGGTTTCTTCTTTAGGGTTAAAAGTGGGGGTCCACAATTGAATTCTCATCAATTGACCTTGAATGTACATCTTCCCTTTTGACCAAACGATTGAATGTTCATATTTATTATCCATGTCAATGTAAAAATGCCTGGAATTAAAGTGAGTAAGTTTGACTTTTCCATTTAATTCTGTTTGCAAAGTAAATTGCCTCCTAATCACCTCTATTTTGGGCATATCATTTTCAAATTTCCCAATCAATGTAAACCTGCATCTCTGTGCTAATTTGATTTTGTAATCCTCAGCTCTAAACATAACCACTGGCAGACCTTGCTTGGTTTTTATTTTTGGAGGCTCAATTTGAATAATTCATCTTTCATAGCCTTTTGTGCTCTCAATTTCATGGCTAAATAATGAGTAACCATAGGATTGGGGGGATTATGTCCATGACTTGGCTTGTGCCAAACAATAGAATTACTTGGGGGCCCTATTGGTAAAGGGACTTTAGTCCTCAACATGGATATCGAAGGATCTACATCAAAATCCTTTTTGATAAGAACTGGAGGATTCACCTTGTCCATTGCTTCACTAGATAGTTGTGAAGCAGGAGTAGGAAGCTTACCTTCATTGTTAAACATTGGAATTGAATAAACCTTCTCATTTGAGAATAGCTCAGAATTCACCATAATAGTTGACACTAACTCCGATTGAACTTGTACTAGATTGGATGTTGAAGTCAGTGGATTTGGTTTCTGCATCACCTCCCCAAGCATTCCATGATTTTCCAATAGGGCTTGATTGATGATCGCCTAAGCCCATCAAAACTGTTCTTCTAAAATCCTAGGTGGGTAACCATCCAACTAGTGTACATGATGAAGGAGATATGGTAAATGTGGGTGGTGTTTTCTACGAAGATCGGATATAGGCATGTCAGTCATGTATGGCATTGTTTGATAGTCGGAGAAGCTCCAACGATGGTTGAGAAGCCATAGTAGAAACTGGAAATGGCGGGAAGTACTTTATTATAACCGTCAAGAGAGAGAATTTTTTTGTCAAAAGAGAGAAATGGTAGTTCTTCTAAGATGATATGTTCATTGCATTGGCTTCTTTTTATGGAATTCTTGTATGTTTTAAACTTGATAAAAGATTTATTACATGGTTTAAATGGTTTGTAAAGGTGAAAGGCTAAATGGTTATACTTGCGGAAAATATAGAAGTCTCCCAAGTGAATTTAATATGGTTATTGGAAGGACACCAAAGGCCCCCTTAGCCCAAATGGTTTGGATATGGATATTGCTTACAAGTAAGGGGTGGTATGATAATACCACTGCTATTGGCCTTGGTTAATAAATGGATAATGGTTTGATTATTTGGAAACTGGTTTAAATTGGGCATTAACGGTGAGGTGTGTAGATAAGACTTAGAAGATAGTGGTCCCAGGGGAACCGAAATTGGAAACTTATATTTTCCAATATGAGGGGTATTAATAACTGTGTGCATGTGTTATATTTTATATTAGGGGATGTACTAGTCATCCCATGGGATATTTCCTGGCCGTGTCGCTACATGCACTAGGATCCTTTCAGTAGGGGAAGCTGAACCCATATGGCCGTGGGTAGTTAGGATGGCAAATCTACATAGCCTAGGTAAAGGTGATCAATGTATGCTAAATTCAATTCCCTTTTTTGGCACTTATATATGTATGGCTATATGCATTATGGATTGTTTTACTTAGTTTTATAACTAGAATTATTTTATCTTTTTCCTGAGATTCATGCTAGCGGTTACTCGCTAAACCCATCTACTGGAGGCTGTATACCTACACTATGTAAGAGCTGGTCATTCTACTCCTCCTGTTTAGCGCAAGATTTATTTTCAGCATTTGGACTAAAGTGGCGGGCTTCCATCCTTTTGGGAGGCATCATTTCATGTTATGGAATTCTTTAGACACTTTTCTTTTAATTTGGATATTGGATTTGTCCATGGTTGGGCGCATGTCCCCACAAGATTTGCTTACTCTTTTAGGTGGAGGCTTTGTGGTACTTCTGGGGTTGGTATGGGTAGTATCGGTATTGGTGTCGGCCTTGGCATGGGAATAAGATGGGAGCTGGCATCATCGGACATAATTTCTCACTATTCCATCATATTACATTTTGGGATTTATTAATCATGTTATGTTTTAGTATTCTCTTTGTTTATGTCCTATTGTTTGGTTTGGTATGGTATGGTATAGTTGGGCGGTTGGTTTGGTACAGTCGGACTTGGTTGGGTTGGTCACGATTGTGACCCTATCCCAAAGTCTTAATGAGAAAAATAACATTATCTTTGTTATATGTTCAAAATTCAGCCCACATAAGGCTGGATATAGGTGGTTGGGTTAGGTAATAGGGGGCGGTCCCCAATCTTGGTTGGACTTTGTATGCCCATTACAACAATGCTCGGGGTCGGGTCGGGTCATGTTTGAACTGATATTGTGGATTTTGATGTTATTCTAGGGATGTATTGGTTAAACTCTTGTTATGTGTCCTTGGATTATTGTACCCGTAAGGTTGGTTTAGGTTTCCTGGTGAACCGGTTATAAAGTCAAAGGGTGGTTCCCTAGATCTTAGGGAGAGGTTTATTTCTTATCCTAGAGCTCGGAGGTTAATCTTTAAAGGTTGTCTTTATCACTTGGTCTGGGTTAAAGATTCTAACTCAAAAGGTCCTTCTCTAAATTCAGTTTTGGTGGTAAATGAGTTTCTTGAGGTCTTTCTAAATAATCTTCCTGGTGTTTCTTTGGATAGGGAAATCGAGTTTGGTATTGAGTTGGTTCTCTACATTATTCCAATATCTATTCCTCCTTATAGAATGGCTTCGTCTGAGTTGAGAAAACTTAAGGAGAAATTTAAGGATCTTCTAGATAAGGGGTTTATTAATCCTAGTGTATCCCCTTGAGGTGCACCAGTGTTGTTAGTGCTCAAGATGGATGGTTCCCTTCGGATGTGCAGTGACTATCGGCAGTTGAATAAGGTAACAGTCAAGAACAAGTATCCTCTCCCAAGGATAGATGACTTTTTTGATCAATTGCAAGGTGTCAAGTTCTTCTCTAAGATAGATCTTCAATCTGGCTATCATCGGCTTAAGATTAGGGAGGAGGATATCTCTAAGATGACCTTTTGTACTCGGTATGGGAACTTTGAATTCTTGGTGATGTCATTTGGTTTGACTAATGCTCCGATGGGATTAATGGACTTGATGAACAGGGTTTTCAGACAGTTCTTGGATCTCTTTATCATTGTATTTATTGATGACATTCTGGTTTATTCCAAGAGTGAGGTGGATAATGCTAATCACCTTCGTGTAGTATTTTAAACCTTGAAGGAACAACGATTGTATGCCAAGTTCTCTAAATATGAGTTTTGGTTGATTGTTGTGACTTTTATTGGTCATATTATTTCTAGTGAGGGCTCAAAAGGTGCTAGTAGTTAAAAGATGGTGTAGACCCATGACTCTAACTGACATTCAGAGTTTCTTGGGTTTGGTATGATATTATCAATGGTTTATGGAAAGCTTTTCGACGATAGTTGCTCATTTGACTAAGTTGACTCAAAAAAAGGCAAAGTTTTCTTAGTCGGATGCTTGTGAGGGAAGTTTTGAGAAGTTGAAAGATAAGTTAACTTCGGCTCTAGTTTTGACATTGCTTGAGGGAAGTGAGCAGTTTGTGGTTTATTATGATGCATCTAGGGTAGGACTTAGTTGTGTCTTGATGCAACATGGAAAGGTAATTGACTATGCTTCTAAGCAGTTGAAGGTGCATGAGATAAATTATCCAACCCATGATTTAGAGTTGTTGGCGGTGGTCTTTTCTTTGAAATTATGGTGACATTATCTATATAGAGTGCATATAGACATCTTTTCTAATCATAAGAGTCTAAAATACGTGTTCTCTCAAAAGAAGGTAGACCTCATATAGAGGAGATGGTTGGATCTTCTCAAGGACTACGATATGAGTCTTTACTATCACCCATATAAAGCTAATGTGGTTGTTGGTGCTCTTAGAAGGTTGTCCATGGGGAGTTTGGCTAATGTGGAGAAAAGAAAACAAGAATTGGTGAAAGATATTCACTGCTTGGATAATCTTAGAAATTGTCTCTTAGACTTTGAGGATGGTGGTGTGATGGTACAGGAAGTTGTTTGTCCGTCTCTTGGTGCATTGATTAAGGAGAATCAAGTGCTAGATCCTATCTAGATAAAAATCAAGAGCAATATGGGTATGAAAAAGGTAATGGTGTTCAAGATCTATGGTATGGTACTTTACGGTACAAGAAAGGTTGTGCATTCCTGATGTTGACGGTTTGTAGAAAAGGATCTTGGCTAAAGCGCATGAATTGAGCTATATTGTCCATCCCGGCTCGACGAAGATGTATCACAATCTCAAGGACATGTATTGTTGGAATGGCATATAAAGGGATGTGGCTGATTTTTAGCCAAATGCATGGTATGTCAATGAGTTAAAGTTGAGCACATGTGACTTAATGGGTTGTATAAGAAATTGATTTGCTAGAATAGAAATGGGAGGTAATCAATATAGATTTCATTATAGGTCTTCTTTGGTCTCGAAACTAATTTAATTCTGTTTGAGTCATCGTTGATAGGATGAGAAAATCTGCTCATTCTTGCCAGTGAGGACTACCTTTTTTACCGAGGATTATGTGTGGTTATACCTACATAAAATTGTGAAGCTACATGGGGTACCTATTTTGATTATCTCTGATTGTGGTACACTATTGGTTATATCTACATAAGATTGTGAAGCTACATGGGGTACCTATTTTGATTATCTCTGATTGTGGTACACTATTTTCATCTCATTTCTAACGATCTTTTCAAAAGGAATTGGTTACTAAGGTGAGTCTAAGTACTTCTTTTTATCCTCAGACAGATAAGTAAGCGGAAATGACTATTCAGACATTGGAGGATATGTTTTAGGCATGCATGATTGACTATGGTCGAAGTTGGGTTGAGCAAAGGTAGAGTTTGCTTACAACAATAACTATCATTCTATTATTGGTGTGGCCCTTTTTGAGGCATTGTATGGTAGGAGATATAAATCCCTTATTGGTTGGTTCAAGCTTGGTGAGGAAGATATGTTTGGTTCGAATTTGGTCTATCAGGCTATGAAAAAGGTGAAAGTGATTCAATATAGGCTTAAGGCTGCCAAAATTTGCGAAAAGTCCTATATGGATGTAAGGCGTAGAGACTTGGTGTTTAAGGTTGGGGATAGGGTGTTCTTAAAGGTATCTCCCATGAAGGGAGAAATACAGTTTAGTAAAAAGGGAAAGCTCAGTCCCTGGTATATTGGTCCTTATGTGGTTCTGTGAAAGGTTGGTAATGTGGCTTATTAATTGGAGTTGCCTTGTATTTCGAGATCCATTCATTCGGTATTTTATGTTTCCACGTTAAGAAAGTTCATTGGTTATACTTCTTCGATTGTTCGTTTGGAGGGGTTGGGTATCTCAGACTTTCTGTCTTATAAATAGGTCTGGGAGAGATCTAAGATAAGCAGGTTTGTCGATTGCGAACCAAGGATGCCGCTTCGGTTAAGGTTCTTTGGTGGAACCATAAGGTGGAAGAAGCTATATGGGAAGCGGAGGAGGACATAAAGTACAAGTATCCATATCTATTTTATGCTCCTGGGATTCTTGCAGAAGGTATATGTTCTTCAACACATCTTTATTTTCTGAGTTTGTTAAAGGAAAGATTAATAACTTTGCATCTTTGTTTTCAAACTTTGTTAAAGATTGTGAATATGATTGATAATGCAATGACTCATGCGTGTGGTTTCCCCTAC